>NC_064835.1:53053333-53356363 GCF_024166365.1 Elephas maximus indicus
CCCCAAATTCTCACAAAAAGACCAGACTTAATGGTCTGACTGAGACTAGAAGAATCCCGGCAGTCATGGTTCCCAAACCTTCTGTTAGCCCAGGACAAGAACCATTCCTGAAGACAACTCACCAGACATGGAAGGGACTGGACAATGGGTTGGAGAGAGATGCTGATGAAGAGTGAGCTACTTGTATCAGGTGGACACTTGAGACTGTTAGCATCACCTGTCTGGATGGGAGATGGGAGGGTAGAGAGGGTTAGAAACTGGCAAAACTGTCATGAAAGGAGAGACTGGAAGGAGGGAGCGGGCTGAGTCATTAGGGGGAGAGTAAGTGGGAGTATGGAGTAAGGAGGTATGTGACAGACTGACTTGATTTGTAAACTTTCACTTAAAGCACAATAAAAATTATTAAAAAAAAAAAAATAGTTCCAGCATACTAGTTAAAGTTGGTTGCAGGAACACAAATGATAGTACCAAAGAAGTGTTATATTTTATGTACTCAGATTTTCAGGGTTTATTATGCCTTCCATTCCAAATTGCCCCAGTTGCTCATATTAAATTCCCAGTTGAGAATCTTTTATTTGCAGGGAGAAAAACAAAAATATATGCTAATAAATTAAAAAAGAATGTACAATACATATGTTTGTGGGATTAAAGGTGTAAATTTGAACTAATGCTTTTATTTACCTGGGGCATCAAATAAATATTCAATCCCATTTTATTAAAGGTGCTAATATGTGGAAAGACTCAAATTTTTGCCTGATAAACTGTTAGAAACTTGGGATATGATGATGAATAAACACAGACTCTAACTTCAGGATTACATTCTTCTAGAAAAAAATATATATATATGTGTGACTGTGTGAACAAGCACTTGAAATGCATATCTTTGAAAAGGAGTGATGGGGGCAGATGAGAAACAAGCTGATGCAAATGAGGGGGCTTCCAAATTGACAACTTTGCAGAGTTTGAAATCTGGGACAGATATCACCAGAAAGACAGGACGAAGTGGAAGTAGAGCAGAGGAAGTATCCCAGCCACTAAAACACTGAGCAAAAGCAGAAAAGTGCAAAGCAGAGCTGTGCCTTGGTGCACATTGATTAGGGGTCTTCATGGAGCCTCATGAGAGAGGCTGAGCAGAAGATGAGGCCATGGTGGCAGTCCACAGGAGATGGTTTTAGGAGGTCTGTGTCTACCAAGCCTAGGGGACTTGGAATGGATTACAGAGAGAGAACCTAGGAACAGAGGCAACAATTAAAGGAATATAATTTAACAATTCGGAATGCAAAGACATTTTCAGAGATTGTGAACTTTATCTTCCTACTCCCTAGCATTCTTAATGGAAGGAAAAGTGCTCCTTTCCTTCTCTCTTGCTCCTTCCTGCTTCCCTTCTTTCCTTCCTTCTCTTTTTGTTTAATCCTTTTCTTTTTTGTGGCTTTATTGTTTTATGTATTAAATGGGCTACTTTAAGAAACTAAGGAAACAGAATGAAATATTTTCTGAAAGTTTTTCTTTCTATATTTATACACATACATGTAACAATTTTTAAGTTTATGAATTAGTATTTTTAAAGATCTATAAACAGGTTTAATTTTTGATTAATGCAGTCTATGACTCTTCCTCTTTATTAAATTTACCTTTAATGCCATGCTTAGGAAATCTTTAACCATTAAAATTAAAGAGACATGTTGTTCTCAGTTGCCATTGAGTCGTATTAGGACACATAATATAACTTACATGAGAGAAAGTGTTGTCACATTTTTATGTACACAACTTTTTGTAAATATGAATAATGTAATAGGAAAATAGGCAAAGAGAATGGACATACATTTCACAGAAAAAAAAAACAGAGTACTATGTAAAAGACGATTTTATTAATATATGAGATGACTGGATTAATATATAAAAGACCGTTTATAAACATGAATATTACACAAACTTCGACCTCCTCCCTTTCCTCAAACTCAACTTAAAAAGACTCTAAAGGAATTAGGAATGAACACAAAGAGAATTGAAAGGGAAATAAGCATTTCAGTAATTATTGGAAGGCAGAAATCAGATAAACTAGGATAAGTGACCTAGGGTGGTGGAAGTTACATGCTAAAAGTCTTGGAAATGGATAAAAACCTGATGACAGGAAGCAGTCAATACAGCAGATCTGATATACATGGCTTCAAATGGGAATATACCCCCCACTCTTAAATCTTGAAAATTAAGCAGGCAAAAAAAGTATTCTTAAGGGAGTTTGAACTGGAAATGCTCTGAACTCAGTGGACTCAAGCACCCAACTGACAAAGGAAACATCAGAGCTATAATGAAGATGGGCGGTATATTAGCATCTGAACGCTGAGGGCTCCCAAACGTCTTCTTTCTGCTTTTAGAATTCAGGCAGCCATGCTAAACTCCTCCCCCCCACCCCCCCAGCCAGGAGATAGGAGGATTCTTCTACGGAAAAGTTAAGCACACCAGAAAAAAAAAAAAAAACACTCTTAATACAAATATGTAGGGGCTCCTTAGGGATTTTTAACATGGGGTCTCCACACAATGTCCACAACAAATAAACACACACAAAAAAACAGTCCTTGAGTCAGTTTCGACTAATTGCTACCTGACAGGACCAGGTAGAACTACCCCGCAGAGTTTTCAAGGCTGTAAATCTCTACAAAAGCAAACTGCCCCATCTTTCTTCTACATAGCAGCTGGTGGTTTGGAACCGCTTATCTTTTGGTTAACAGCCAAGTGTTTAACCACTGCACCACCAGGACTCCTTCCATGATCAATAAGATGCTTAAAAGCTCAGCACTTCAAGTGCTTGATACTTTCAAGACAAAAACACATGTGTTATGGATTGAATTGTGTCCCTCAAAAACATGTATTGTAAATCCTAACCCCTATACCTGTAGTTGGAGCACTGGTGGCGTTGTGGTTAAGAGCTCAGCTGTTAACCAACAGGTTGGCAGTTCAAGTCCAGCAGCCACTCCTTGGGAAACCCTATAGAGCTGTTACCCGATTGGGGTCCATGCCCTGGAACAGTCGAGCCAATGAAATGTACTCCAAGTCAGAAAGAGTGAGAAAGTTTATTCAGGAGACGCATACGTCACCGGAGACCCGACAGCAACATAGGCTGCCTCTGTGGAGTCCCAAAGAGCAATTTTTACATCAGAGCTTATATATGATTTTGGCAAGGATTACCTAATGTTTTTAAGCATGTAGCTTGCAGATGGTCTTATACATCACAAAACAACTACAAGAAACTCTTTATTAAAGATATGCAAGTCGGACATCTGGACTCTAATCTGTATGTTTGTAACAGGCTGAAAAAAAAACTTATGTAAGAATCTCTCGGCTAGTGTAACCGACCTGCCAAGTCCACTCTGACTGAGATAAGGAGCAAGAAAGAAAGTTGCAGATCAAAAGCGCCAGGCAGCCTTCCTAGCTGCCATTTTGCAGGCTGAAGGCCATTTATAAAGAGAACAAAGAAGAGGAGAGAGGCCATAGGCCACAGGAGCCAAGAGGGCTCCACACCACTTTGAAAGAGACCACTGCAGCTGGTGCAATAAAAAATGCTTATGGATTACTTAGAGCATCATTACGATGTTAGTTATGTCAAGTTCTCAATCAACCATCCTGAACAGAAGAAGAAAGGCATTAGGGTCACAGAGCTGTTCTACTTTGTCCAATAGAGCCACTACTAGTCAGAATCTACTAGAAGGCAACAGGTTTAGTTTTTGGTTTTATACCTGTAGTAATAATCTCATTTGGGAAAGAGGTGTCTGTGTTATGTTAATGACGGAAAATTTAGCGTAGGATGCATCTTGAGACACAAAAGGAGCAGATTGAACAAGGAAGAGAGCAAGTCGAGACGAGGGAAGAGAGATGTCACACCACATGAAGATCACCAAGGAACCAAGGAACAAACCCACCCCCTAAAGCTAGCATCCTAAATTCAGACTTCTAACCTCTTAAACTGTGAAAAAATAAATTTCTTTTTCTTAAAGCCACCCACTTGTGTTATTTCTGTTACAGCAGGACTAGATAACTAAGACAAAATGTAAGACAAACAACAACATACCATTACATTAAGAGAAGGGAGATGGGTTATGATGTATGGAGGAAGATAGTAGACATAAATCTATTATACAAGAAAGAAAATAGGAAATGTGCTGTATTTGATAAAATAGGATATTTCAATATAATCATAATATTCATGTGGAAACCCTGGTGGCATGGTGGTTAAGTGCTATGGCTGTTAATCAAGAGGTTGGAAGTTCGAATCTGCCAGGTGCTCCTTGGAAACTCTATGGGGCAGTTCTACTCCGTCCTATAGGGTCGCTATGAGTCAGAATCGACTTGATGGGAGTGGGTTTGGGTTTTGGTTTTTCAGAAATAGGTAGACACAAACCAAAAGAAAGAGCTACATGTATTGAAAATTGATGCTTTTGGGAAAAAGACTAGATGGTGAGGAGATATGATATTTTTAAGTAGTATTTTTTAAAATCATGTATCATTGATTTGACAAAAATGAAAATGATTAAAGTGTTTCTCCATACTTTGTTATACAAATAGTTTATATTTCCTTCAGGCATTTTATTCCTTTTTCTTTTTTTCTCTTCCTTTTTTTTTTTATTTATTTCGACTGATATCTTCAATCTGGTTTTCTTTATAAGTGGAAAAAAAATTAAAGGCCTTATTTTGTCTTTTTCTTTCCAAAGTTAGTCATATAAATTTTATTCCAAAATTATTCACTCATTTCCCAATAATTTGAAACTCTGATTTCATCACATATTGAATTTTTACATTTCCTTGGCCTTGTTTGCACAGTGTGAATTCTTTTCCATCAATCCTGAATATTTCTGCGCTAAGAAACGTTTCTGGGCTCACTGCTTGAATCATTGTAGGAACATATTCCTTTTTAATACAGGCTGCTCTATCTTGGACAGCTGTACCTGTCAGAAAATCCTAACTTAAAGTGCATGTCCTAGCCACTCTCTGTGTTTTGGGGAGAGGGCAGTTTAGGAAGATGACCTGGTCACCACCTGAGCATGTGATAAATCCGGGAGCAGAAATCAAGAAGAAGAAGAAAAAAAATCATTTAAACTGGCCTTGCTTGATTTGTCATGGGAAAAAAAAAAAAAAAAAAGAAGAAGCCTATAGAAGACAGCTTCCTCATGACCGAAAACAACATCTACTGAACCTACCTGCATCTACATCGTCCCCTCTTGAACTGTGGATACACTCTTCAAGAACCTTTTCTAAGGGCAAACCCTGTGTTTGTTCAGGGTACCCTCTCCCTGCTCCTCTCATGAAAGGTATTTCTCCAGCAACTTCCCCCTTTCTTTGTTCCACTTGATTATACCCATCAGCATGCAAATATTGTGTAATTTCTCCATCCTAAATAAATATGTAATTAAATGAATGAAGGAATAAATAAGCTCTTTGACTCCACATCCCTCTCTATCTACTGCCCAGTTCTATCCTTTATAGCAGAATACACCTTGTGATTTGTCTGTCCTCACTGACTCCAGGTCTTAGGTTCTCATTCCCTATTAAACATTCTCCAAAAACAGTATTGCTCCCACCGCTCCACTAGAATGTATTGTGACAAGAGCAACGATGGTGTTTGTGTTTCCACATCCACTATTCACTTCACAGCCTTCCTCTGGTTTGACCTATCTACAGTGATCACTCTCACTTTCCTGAAATGCTTTCTTCACTTAGTTTCTAGGAAACCATGCTTTCCTGATTAGCCTTTTCTTCATTAGCTACTCATTTCCATTCACTATGTGTTGACATGTCCCAGCCTTTGGACCTCTTCTCTTTGTCCACTCACATTGCGATTTATCTAGTCCCATTGACTTAAATATCATATATTCTCCTATACTTTCCAAATTGCACCCCCTTCCTAGAGAACTCTCTTGAATTCAAAATTGAATAATCAAATGCTAAGTTGGTATCTTCACTTTCAATCAGCCTCCCAAACTTAACATGTCAAAGCTCAAATTATGTTCTTCGGTTCCTCAAATCTGTTTCTCCTGCAGTTTTCTCTGTCCCAGAAAGGAAAAGGCAGCTCCATGTTTCCTACTGTTTAGATCACATATTTAGAAGTCTTTCTTACTTCAGTTTTTTCAGCCTACAACCCTCATGGATTTGTTCGTAAATACTGTTGTCTCTGCTAGAGAAATTTCCAAAATTTTGCCACTTTTCTGTACCTGCACTGATATCTCCCTGGTGTAAGCAAGCATAATCTCTTATCAAGGTGACTGTGGTGGTCTATTAACAGAGCTTTTTGTTTTTACTGCTCCCAACATAGCAGCTTGAGTGATCTCCAATGACTTCTAATCTCAGTCATTGCAAAAGCCAAGCCCTTACAATGTTGGCAAAACTTTCCATGACCTTCTGTCCTCATTCTTCCCTGTTCCCCTCAGTCACTCCACTCTAGCCATTCCAGCTTCTTTATTTCCTATATAAGCCAAATTCCCTCCAACATTAAGGCCTTTACACTTCCTATTTCTTCTGCTTGAAATTCCCTTCCTCCAGATTTCTGTTTCTCCCCTATGACACCTTCAGATCTCTAATTAAATGCTACTTGTCAGTCACATCACTCTTGGTTATTCTATTTAGAGCATCAATTATCTCCAATTTTTGTTCATTGAGAAAAAAGTAAAAATATCTTACAGCTATAGAAGGCAGAAACAGACTCATTCCAAGTAAGAAAGCCATTTTTGTGTGTAAACTTTTCCAAACTTACTTTTGAGCAAAGCCTTTGACAGCAAACTTTTCCTTCCATTCATTCCTTTTGATTTTCCTGTCTGAGAGGATCATATAAAAGGCACTGTCTATTCCATATAACTCTCTCTCAGGTATTTGTAACAATAATAATAAATAAGATTTGTCTCTATTTTTCTCTTCTTCATAATTAATCCCTGTAACCCAATGAGGGTTCTTGTCTTGTCCTACTAGCCCATCAAAATAAGACAGATGCCACACCAACAGTTGCAAGGGAAACAGAAAGTGGAAATTTATTGTTTGGACAAAAAAGGAGCAACATGCAGCTTAGCAGCCAAAAGACCATGGGCTCACTGTCTGAGGGGCTTGGGGAGCTTTTTATTTCCAATGGCATCTAAGGGTTGGGTATGGTGCCTGGAACTCTTCGCCCTTAGCCCTCCCATATCCACATTTGGAGGTCTGGGTGTTGAATCATGTCAGTGATGTTTAGGTCCAAGGACAGATTGAGGACACAGCTCTTCAGGTCCTGAGCATGCACCAAAATCTTGATTCACACATGCACAGGATTGTGGCACCAAATTCAGATGTATTGGGGCCACAGCATGGTCGAGTCAAACCACAGTTAGAAGCCATGGCTTGGAGGGCTTCAAGGAGGGGGGATCTGTGGAAGAGCAGGGACAGTCTCGGTGGAGGCTTCACCCCTATTTTTTTTTTTTTACTGCTTTCTTATTTCTATAAGCTTTAAAATAAAACACATTGTCATATTTTACTGTATTGCCATGGCATCTAAAAAGGAATAGTATTTTCAGATTCTATTCTTTAAAATCATTTAGCAGCCTCGCATACCCTTTTCTGAGCCTGTGTACTAAAACAAGTTGGAACTATCTTGTAGTCTCCAAATTAACTTGGATTTCAATTTCCTATTCATCATATTTTCCTATCCTCTTGAACGTTCTGTATGCTTTGTTTTCAAGAAAAGATTAAAACAAGGTTGGTATTTAATTAGTTTGCCTTCCACCTTATTCTATTTAAGCTACATTGCTACATCTTGTTTCTTTTTTTTCCAAAATAATGGGCCTATTCCTTTATTCTCCTTCTTAGTAATCAAAATAAATAAATAAAACTTCTGTGAACTACATTTGCAATATTTTGTAAACTTTGGTTCATTCTGGCACTGCTTTTACTCCTACACATAATACTTCTTTCCATGGAAAATATCCATTGCCTGATTGGAGAGGCTGCCATAGAATTTGAATATTTGCTCTGGCTATTTTTTTTCCTTTTCTCTGGGATTATTTGCTGTTATATAGTAACAATTTAATTGTTTAATACTTTAATATTTCTCTTAACCCATCTGCCATTGAAGAAACTCATTCATTATTCTAGTAGAAAGAGTAAGGGCTTCCAGTCCAGATGTGGGTCCAATTCCCAGTTCTGATACATATGAACTTGGACATGTCACATAACCTGTATGTGTCTCAGTTGTTTTTGTTTCCTAAAAAATGAGGGAAATGAATCATACTCAGTTTGTCAGTATTTTTGTTTAATACTTTTTTTAAAATTTCTGATACAAACTAAACGTATAATAAATGCACAATGATCATGATGATGGTGATGGTGACAATGATGATAGGCATGAGATTATATCTTTTTTTAATGACTTTTAAAAAATTTTCCCTGTATTAAGCATATGGTAACTATGCCATAATCACCACCTGATTTTTTTTTCTGTTTATTTTTGTTTTATTTTGTATTTTGCTACTGAGAAATTCAAGGTGGCATAATAATTGTGCTCCGTCATTCCTGGTATTTATTGTCATTGACCTGAATTAAATCCAGATTATTTCTCTAATTGTAAAAGGTGAATTTACCAACAATACTAGTTGAGATGCTGAGATAAATAAATGCAATTTCCAGTAGATTTCTGCAAGGTTAGAGAGCTCTCATTATTGTTTTCATGTGAGCATTGAATTCTATTTTAGAGAAGCATGCCATGGCTTCTGGGTGTCCTTTAGCATTCTTCCATAGAAATGCTGCCTATGGTTGATCGGATTATCAAGTCATAAACAAAACAAGGTCTTCCTCTTTTGGAGATAAACTCTGGTGTTCCTCAGGAGTTGGTCATGGTGTTTGTGTCATCCGTGTGATCCAGGAAAATAATTTCTATCATCATGGTCACAGATCAACAAGCAGAAAACTTCAAAAAGAAAAAAATATAGAGATAAAATATACCTATGACCCATAAAGAGAGAGAGAAAAAAAATATATGCCTATGTCCCAGTGTCTGAATTTCTCTACTTAGATCATTAGTGTTGACTTGGAATCCCCAGTTCTTTTGATTCTACTATTTGTTCCTTTTGGAATAAACAAAAGAAATTTTGTTTTGTTTTTCTTGTGAAAGGTGATTTATTCTAAACTTGTCTACAGAGCTGGTCAATGCAGAGGTGAGGTAGAGAGATAAACTATTACATATTTGGTGTTATTCCAGGTACTTTCATTTTTATGTACTCATTCCCACTACTAGTTGAAATTTCACCATTGGACTTTCATACCATAAGAATTAGCCACTTTTAAAAAATGTGCATACCTTCAAAACAACACTGCCATGGTGCTTGTCATTATAGATCATTACAGTGGAAAACATCAGCATCAGAAAAAGTTCTAGTTTGTCCTATAGGGTCACTATGAGCTGGAATCAACTCGACGCCAACAGGTTTTTGGTTTTATATTACATTATGTATCTCTTCCTTTTTTTGCAGGACTCAGCAGAAATGATATTTATGAAGATATTTTATAAACTAGAGTCTGAATTACAAATCATTTTGAAGAAAAAAATAAAACATTACATGGTATTTGTAAAGATTGTGGGCTTTGCACTTATATCAACTTTCACTGAGCGATGTCTTCTGTCACGTGTGAGCTGTGTCATCCTGTCCAAGTAGCTCTCCCTTTCCAAACCTCAGAGTTCTCATCAGTAAAGGGAATGGCATTGATCAATAAGGAAAAGTGGCCATAATAATTACTTTTGAAAGTATATTTGAATCACCTAACATAGTGCCTGTCTTATATGGGTGCTGAGAAATGATACTCTTTTGCTTAGGTTTTTTTTTTTCTTTTAATGTACAGAAAGACTTTAGGGAAAGTTTTGATGATGAATGTAAAAGAAAGAAGAATGAATACAAGTACCTGAAGAAGAAAGAAAGGAACTGGGATTGCGCCAGCAGCACCTGAGCAATAATCATGGGCTTATTAACACACATGGGCTTATTATATGCCTGTCACTCTTCTAAGCCCGTTGCATACATTAACTCATGTCATCCTCACAAAACTCATAGGAGATAGGTAGCATTATTATCTCTATTTTGCAGATGAGGAAAATGAGGTACAGAGGTTCAGAATCTCCCCAAATTTATTCATATAGGAGCCAGTGGAGCTGAAATTTGAACCCAGGAAGAATGGCTCCTTATGCCAGTGCTCTGAACCACTAAAGTGTCTCATAGTAAGGAAGGGCCAAAGGCTCAGGATTTTATTCTTTTTGATAGACTATTTCCTAAGAAACTAGAAAATTAACAAAGAGAAAAAAATGGAATAGAGACGATTTAACACTCCTTAAATTGTACTGCATTGATCTTCCTAAGCCAGGAAGAAAACACTGAGTCTAAGACTTGTTTTTCTGTTCCCAGCTCAGCAGTTTGGTGTTTTTTTTTTTTTGGAATCCCTCCATTTTGGTATCCAGACAAGGTCACAAAATACAAAGTTGTTTGAATTTTTTTAAGCTAGTGTCTTGACCACGGAGTCAATGATATTTGCTGCTTTTTAGTTATACACACATGACCCTTTCATCTTGCATAATGCTGAGCAATAAAATCAAGTGCACAGCTTTTCCTCTGAGTGGCTGTTTGGAACATAAAGCATTCGTATTATGCGTTAATCAGCACATCTATATTTTGCCGAGGTATATATATGGACATGAGACGCGGGAGTTCACTTACACTATTACAATGAATTTACAGTCCTGAGGAACCCCCTAAAGGATTAGAAAATGTTAGCTATTGTGTTCTTTTTTGGAAAATATATTGCCCAAGTTTACTTAAGTGCTGACTATTGAGGAGCCAAAATGGATTTAAAGGAAGTAAATGTTGTTATTGTTGTTGTCAGGTGCTATTGAGTGGGTTCTGACTCATAGCATCCCCATGTACAACAAAATGAAACATTGCCGGGTCCTTCACCATTCTCACGATTGTTGTCATGTTTGAGCCCACTGTTGCAGCCACTGTGTCAATCCATCTCATTGAGGGTCTTCCTCTTTTTCTCTGACCCTCTACTTTACCAGGATAAAGTCCTTCTCCAGGGACTGGTCACTCATGATAATATACCGAAGTATGTGAGACCAAGTCTAGCTAACCTTGCTTCTAATGAGCATTCTGGCTGTACTTCTTCCAAGACAGATTTTTTTGTTCTTCTGGCAGTCCATGGTATATTCAATATTCTTCACCAACACCACAATCAAATGCATCAATTCTTTTTCGGTCTTCCTTATTCATTTTCCAGCTCTCACATGCAAATGAGGTGACTGAAAATACCACGGCTGGGGCCAGGTGCACCTTAGTTCTTAAAGTGACATCTTTGTCTGTCAACTCTTTTAATTAGGTCTTCTGCAGCAGATTTGTCCTATGCAATACATCATTTGATTTCTTCACTGTTGAAATCCTTGACAATTTCAATATTTTCTCCCTTTATCATGATGTTGCTTATTGGTCCAGTGGTGAGAATTTTTGTTTTGTTTTGTTTTGTTTTGTTTATTTTGAGGTGTGACCCATACTGAAGGCTGTAGCGTTTCATCCTCATCAGTAAGTGCTTCATTTCCTCTTTGCTTTTAGCAAGCAAGGTTGTGCCATCTGCATGTAGAAGTTTGTGATCCTGTTGCTATTTGAAATACTGGTGGCATATCTTTCAGCATCACAGAACAGGCAAGCCACTGTAGTATAACAAACTTGCAGACTAGTGGTGGAAGGAAGCAAATAGCATGACGTGTAAGTACATTAAAATAAATTTTAAGAATTTGATCAGAAGACATAGAAGCCAAGATACAAAGAAGATGAGCATACCATTATTCTCAAAAGAGTGCTTCTAGGTAAGATTATAGATCTATTGGCACTGCAAGAGACACAAATCAATCTACTCCAATATTTAGTGGCTCAAAACAACAACTATCTTATTACATATGTCTCATGATTCTACAATCTGGACTAGACTCAACTAGGTAGTTCTTTTGCTCCTCATGGCGTGTGCTGGAGATAAAATGCCCCAGCTGACTGCCTCGCTCTTGTGTTTTGTACCTCATCTGGGCCAGCTTAAACAGGTAGGGGTTGACTGAGCATATTTTTCTTTCCAGTGGTCTCTTATATGGCTACCTTGGGATTTCACAAAGAATTGTGGTCTCAGGTTAATAAGATTTTTTACATGACACCTAACTTCTAACAGAGAACTTCATAAAAGTGCAAAGCCTGAAGAAGCTGCAAGTCTTTCAGAGCTCAATATCATGAGCTACACAGAGTCTCTTCCACCATACTCTGTTGGTCAAAGGAAACGACAGAGCCAGCTCACAATCAAGGGGATAGGAATACAGGTTACTTACTTAGGAGAAATCACTGGGTGATGTAAACAAGAGCTGGACTACTAACCAAAAGGTGTCTACTAACCCAGAGGTGTCTCAGAAGAAAAACCTGGTGATCTGCTTCTGAAAGGTCACAGCCTAAAAAACTCTATGGAGAACAGTTCTACTGTGACACACATGGAGTCATCATGAGCCTGAATGAACTCAACTCAACAGCAGCTCATTTGGTTTATTTTGGTACTGATATTAATACAAGTATTAACATATTTGTAGCCACCTAACAGAGGGACTCAGGCTCCTTTTAGCAGTATAATTGGCATACATTCCTAACACAACTTGTTGGTCCAAGAATTGTGCATTCTGTGTTGGTCTGAAGGTGAACGAGGGAAAAGGAACATGCCTTCTCCCTTAAAGGGCACGTTCTCAAACTTGTCCATACCACTTCTGCTTATGCTTTATTAGCCAAAACTTAGTCAAATGAACACATCCAACTACATGGAAAGCTGGAGACTGTAGTCTTTAGGCACTTATGTGCCCAGCTAGCACATCTAGGGTTCCTTTTCTACAAGAAGAGCAGAAGACATCGTGGAAAAACTAGAAGTTGCTGGCAGAAAACTTAAGTAGGTTTTAAATTGGATATTTTTTTCTTAGCATTCACAGGTAGAAGATGCATCTACTTTGTTCCTGTCTACACCGTAGGATACCTTTCTGAAAGTACAATATGGAATGCTGCCAGATGACTGTGGGAAGGAAGGCAGCTTTACTGGAGGATATTTTCTTTTAATGGCATTCCCCACGAGAACCTCCTTTTTTAGACCTAATTCTTGGATTACAAGCTCCCATTCCTTCTCTTCTGGGAGCTGTAGGCATTCTTTTAATGATGTGGCATTCTTGGCTGGCTCTAAATACAGCCAATTGGTTCTCTGCATGCAAAATTCAGCAGAGCTACCAGGAGAAAATTGCACCAATGTGTGCCTCTTCTCAGCTTAACCATCACCTTAATAAATCTCAACAATGTTTGCTTCTTATTCAATATTGACCATCTCTCTTCCTCACACAGAAATGACTGGTTATAGGCATTTTATTTAGGGACAACATGATGGTATCTGTTTGAATAAGAATAAAGTGATTTCCCTCAGAGCACTTGCCAAATGCATTAGGAACACACACTCTATCACTGCCCAGTACACACTCCAGTGCTCATTCCCTGAACTCATCCTGATAGCAGATGTGTCTAAAGAAGGCAAAAGAGTACTGAATTCAGGCTGTTTTATTTTCTGTTTTTCAGTCATGCAAAATAAAGATGAAAAGGGGAAAGCAATTCAGAATTCATGAACTGAATCTTAGAAATTAATTTACACTATTAGCTGTGCTCAAAAATTTTCTTCAGTTATATTTTATCTATAAAATAATATCCAACACCCCCTTTGTTTTGTTAATGTCTCACACAATTTTTACCAATTTACCTGCTTAATCTTACTTTCCAAAGTTTTCTTACAATATTGGACCATCTTCTTAAGTGGCTCTTTGCCATCCAGAAGAGTATTCTCTGCCTCTTTGCCTGGCTTTTGAGTATCTGGTTTGACTTTTCTACCTTTGGTAGTTTGGTGGTGTTAACTTGGTTTAGATAGAAGGATGTTTCCTGGAATTACCTTCTTATAAGATTATGGATTAAAGTGCACCAAAAAAGGAATTTGCAAGACACTTGGAGGGTGGCCTGTAGGCAGCAGTCATTACTCTTCCAAGTCTTCAAGGTCAGTTGTATGACAGGCAGAGGTGACTGTGGATTCCTGCGTGTCCTCACACCCCATGCTCTGTGTCCAGATTTTCTTCTCAAATGCTGACCCTGTTAACCCTGTTAACCCTATTAGATTTAGATCCTTCAGCAAAAACTTAGCAGCAGACCCACAGTGGTGGTAAGTACCCAGAAACAAAGTTTTCCATAGATTTCCTTATAAGCTTTTTTGCCATGGTTCTATTTCATCTTCTGTACCTGCTTGGCTTCTCAGATTGAATGGTTGGTGACAAATTCTATGATCCCTCCAACTCTCTCTTGGGCTTTTACTTCCCAGTTTTTCCAAAATTATGTAAAACCTAATTCCTACAATATATCCCTTGCCCAAAACTCACATCATTTCTGCTTCCCTGGTTGAACCCTCACTCTTAGAATTCCTTAGGTGAATGACAGATATTTCAGAAACTGGACTGCCTCAAAATTAACCTCCTTTTTTTTTTTTTTTTGTTTAAGACAGTTTTCACTTAGTGTTTTCTACTACTTACACATTATCTAATTATAATTAATAAGAATGTCCTCTCTAAATTTATCCCAAATAGTAAATTGCACTCAATAACATCATTATCTCTATCTTACCCTGGATAATAAAGAAAAAGTCATATCCAATTTTATCATTTGGCTAAAAGCTCTGTATACAAAAGCAATAGAATAATGTCTACATTTTTATTGCTGTATCTCCAACATACAACAGAAACAACAACAAATATAGTCAAAGATAAAGAAACACTTATTGAATACTTAAATGAATCCCTTTGAAATTTAGAGTCCTTTGTAGATAAAACATAGATAATTTGGGAAACCATGGTAAAGATTTTAGACCTCTAGGGTAACATTTAGCTGCTTAAAAGGCAATTCCATGTATGAATCACTTACGCATTAAAGTGCTAATTTCCATAGCCTAGGGAATAAAAGTTAATTCATATAATAAGCCCCTTTGAAATTCCAAATTGGAATTCATATTTTTTAAAGCCATGGTTCTTATTCTAAAGTCTATGGTCTCCTGAGGAAGGGTCATAAGTTATTGCAAGAAATTCATGAATCCAAGCATGCATCTGGCATTATCAGAATATTAAAGTATATTCTTAGGACACAAAATGCATGTGATCACTGTATTTTGATTAATAATATTCACAAATATTTAAAAGAGTCACTAAAATAACACTATCATGTTTTTCTGTATTCTCTCTTAAGCTGTAGATGCTAAAATCAGAAATACTGTCATCTGTGTTTCTACAAATGAAACCTTTGAGAATAATAATTAAAAAAAAAAGAATTCCTGTCCCCAACTCAGTCATTCCCCCTCAAAGACTCCAATTCAAATGACAAAAGTACATAAGCAAATAGGAGATTCATATCAGCACTGAGAAACAGAAAAGGATATCATACACCAATTAAGAAATGTCAAAAGAACCTTACAAAAATATACTGCAGATGAGATGACATGATCTTATACACAGAAAACCCTAAAGAATCCTCAAGAAAACTATTGAAACTAATAGAAGAGTTCAGCAGAGTATCAGGATACAAGATAAACACAAAAAAATCAGTTGGAGTCTTCCACACCAACAAAAAGAACATCAAAGAGGAAATCACCAAACCAATACCATTTACAGTAGCCCCCAAGAAGTTAAAATATTTGGGAATAAATCTTACTGGAGACATAAAAAGACCTATACAAAGAAAACTACAAGGCACTATTGCAAGAAACCAAAAGAGAGATCTACATAAGTGACAAGAACATACTTTGCTCATGGATAGGAAGACTCAACATTGTAAAAACGTCTATTATATCAAAAGTGATCTGTACATGCAATGCAATTCTGATCCAAATTCCAATGACATTTTTTAATGAGGTGGAGAAAGAAATCACCAAATTCATATGGAAGGGAAAGAGGCCCCAGAAAAGTAAAGCATTACTGAAAAAGAAGAACAAAGTGGAGGCCCCACACTACCTGATTTTAGAGCCTATTATACTGCCACGGTAGTCAAAACAGCCTGGTACTGGTACAACAACAGATATATAGACCAATGGAACAGGACTGAGAATTCAGACATAAATCCATCCACATATGAACAGCTGATATTTGACAAAGGCCCAAAGCCAGTTAAATGGGGGAAAGACAGCCTCCTTAACAAATAGTGCTGGAATAACTGGATATCTGTCTGCAAAAATATGAAAAAAGACCCATTCCTCACACCGTGCACAAAAATGAACTCAAAATGGAACAAAGACCTAAATATAAAATCTAAAATGATAAAGATCATGGAAGAAAAAATAGGGACAATGCTAGGAGCCCTAATACATGGCGTAGACAGTATATGATACATTACTAACAATGCACAAATACCGGAAGGGAAACTAGATAACAGGGAGTCCCTAAAAATCAAACACCTATGCTCATCCAAAGACTTCACCCAAAGAGTAAAAAGATTACTTACGGACTGGGAAAACGTTTTCAGCTATGACATTTCTGAGCAGCATCTGATCTCTAAAATCTACATGATACTGCAAAAACTCAACTACAAAAAGGCAAATAACCCAATGAAAAAATGGGGAAAGGATATGAACAGGCACTTCACTAAAGAAGATATTCAGGTAGCTAACATATACATGAGGAAATGCTCACGATCATTAGCCATTAGAGAAATGCAAATCAAAAATACAATGAAATTCCATCTCACTCCAACAAGGTTGGCATTAATCCAAAAAACACAAAATAATAAATGTTGGAGAGGTTGTGGAGAAACTAGAACACTTATACACTGCTGGTGGGAATGTAAAATAGTACAACAACTTTGTAAATTGATTTGGCACTTCCTTAAAAAGCTAGAAATAGAAGTAACATACGATCCAGTGATCCCACTCCTTGGACTATATCCTAGAGACATTAAGAGCATTTATACAAAGAGATATATGCATGCCCATGTTCATTGTAGCACTGCTTACAATAGCAAAGAAATGGAAGCAACCAAGGCACCCACCAACAGATGAATGGGTAAATAAATTACGGTATATTCACACAACGGATTACTACGCATTGATTAAGAACAATGATGGAGAGAGACTGTAAGGACTGACTCAATAGGGGGAGAGCAAGTGGGAGAAGGGAGCAAGATGTATGTAAGCCTACCTGTGACAGACTGATTGGAATGGTAAATGTTCACTTGAAGCTTAATAAAAATTAAAAAAAAAAAAAAAGAACAATGATGGATCCGTGAAACATTTCATAACATGGAGGAATCTGGGAGGTATTATGCTGAGTAAAATTAGTCAGTTGCAAAAGGACAAATATTGTATGAGACCAGTATTATAAGAACTCGAGATATAGTTTAAACAGAGAAGAAAATATTCTTTGATGGTTACGAGAGTGGGGAGGGAGTGAGGGATATTTGCTAATTAGATAGCAGACAAGAACTATTTTAGGTGAAGGGAAAGACAACACACAATACAGGAGATGTCAGCACAACTGGACTAAACCAAGAGCAAAGAAATTTCCTGAATAAACCAAATGCTTGAAGGCCAGCATAGCAGGGGTGAGGGTTTGGGGATCATGGTTTCAGGGGACATCTAGGTCGATTGACATTATAAAATCTATTAAGAAAACATTCTGTATCCCACTTTGGTCAGTGGTTTCTGGGGTCTTAAATGCTTGCAAGTGGCTATCGAAGGTGCATTAATTGATCTCAACCCACATGGAGCAAAGGAGAATGAAGAACACCAAAGACACAAGGTAATTATGAGCCCGAGACAGAAAGGGCCACATAAATCAGAGACTACATCAGCCTGAGACCAGAAGAATTACATGGTGCCTGGCTATTTTTGGCTATAACTGGTGCCTGCCTTGACAGGGAACACAACAGAGAATCCCTGAAGGAGCAGGAGAGCAGTGGGATGCAGACCTCAAATTCTCATAAAAAGACCAGACTAGAAGGACCCAGGAGGTGACGGTTGCCAGACCTGTTAGCCCAAGACAGGAACCAACTCTTCAGACAGGGACTGGACTGACTATAAGATAGAAAATAATACTGATGAGGATTGAGCTTCTTTAATCAAGTAGACATAAGAGTATGTGGACAGCTCCTGTCTGGAGGGGGGATGTGAAGGCCGAGGGGAACAGAAGCTGGCTGAATGGATATGGAAATACAGAGTAGAGAGAAGGAGTGTGCTGTCACATTAGAGGGATAGCAACTAGGAGTATATAGCAAGGGTATATAAATTTTTGTAAAAGAGACTGACTTGATGTGTAAACTGTCACTTAAAGCACAATTAAAAAAATATATATATATATACACTTCAGAAGAGACCAAGTTAAGGGAAGGCCAGAACAGCTAAGATCCATTGAATATAGTGGATCATGCTTTAAAAATCAAGCCAAAATTTCCAGCAGTGTCAGGGTAGAGGTAACAAAATTCCAGAGGCAGTTGGGCATGGGCAAATCTCAATTATTTGAGTGAATGATGAGACTTTACTTAAATAAAATGTGGCAGGAAGGTATTATGTCCTCCTGATGTGATGCAATGTGAAATACACAGGATCACCTGAAAAGTATTTTTCCCACATGTGTTGAAATTTAATCTCTTTTGGCCTTTGTATCTAGTTTAAAGTTAAAGGAAATACAAAGAATAGAGGAGCAAGTTAAATATCAAATGAAGATGCAATAAAATAAATCCATAAGGTAGGACATTCTGTAGGTCAATAGGCAGGGTATCTTTAACTAATCAATTGAATGAAAAACAATAAAAAAAAAAAAGTGGGTGAGGTGATACTCACCTATATCAAAAATTACTTTAATGACATAAAAAAAACAAATAAAGTGAGTAAACTTTGGATCCTGATTTAAGTATTTGCACTGGGTTTATATATATACATACACACACAGACATATATAAATATATAAACTCTGGTGGCGCAGTGGTTAAGAGCTATGGCTGCTAACCAAAAGGCAGGCAGTTCGAATCCACCAGGAACTCCTTGGAAACCATATGGGGCAGTTCTACCCTGTCTTATAAGGTTGCTGTGAGTCGGAGTTGACTCGGCTATGGGTTTGGTTTTGGGTTTTATATATATATACACACACACATACCTATGTTTCATTTTTGGATGATACCCAAGTGTCATAGGCAGAAAAATAACTCCAAAGATGTTCATATCCTAATACCCTAATAACCTGTGAATATGTTAAGTTGTATGACAAAGGGGAATTGAGGCTGCAGATAGCGTTAAGATTGTTAATCACGTGGCCTTAAAAGAGAGGATCAACACGGATTATTTGTGTGAATCCTGGGTAATCACAGGCTTCTTTCCATGTAAAGAAGGAGATAGAAACAGGCAATGTCAGAGTAATATGATGTGAAAAAGACCCAGGAAGCTTTGCTGTCTTTGAAAATGGAAGTGAGCTACCAGTCAAGTAATGGGAGCAATGTCTAGAAGCTGGAAAAGGCAAGCAAATGGCTTCTCACCTGAAGCCTCCAGAAAGGAATGCCAATACCCTGATTTTAGCCCAGTAAGGCCCACTCCAGCTTTCTGACACGCAGAACTGTAAGATAATACAATTGTGTAGTTTTAAACCACTAAATTTGTGATAATTTGTTACAGAACCAATAGGAAGCTAATAAACTAAGACTTGAATTATATATTTCAGTAAATAAATAAACCAAAGAAAGCAAATTTGAATAACTGTTAGCTGAAGAACACCATTTAGCTCTTCTCTGTAGTGGTGCAATGGTTAAGAGCTACAACTGCTAACCAAAATGCCAGCAGTTGAAATTCACCAGCCACTCCTTGGAAACCCTGTGGGGCAGTTCTGCTCTGCCACTGTGAATCAGAATCGATTCTGATTCTGTATATTTAGTTATATGTGAAAATTTTTGTTATAAAATATTTTAGAAATTATCTTTTATATCAAATATATTTTTAAAAATTAGAAAGCTGGATAATATGAAGTGTTGCTGAGGCATAAGGATGTGAGAACCCTCATTCATTTCTCTTAGAAGGCAAGCCAGGGCAGGCAGCCCGGAGATGCAAAAATAGACAACATGTCGGCTACCTGGCCCTGAATATGTATCAGAGACAAATCTCACACAGGACAGGCATGACTATGGTGATTGTGGTATTATTTGTGATTTGGAGGCATTTGAAAGTAACCTGGGTGTCCATAATTAGAGTGGAAAAGTAAAATTGGAGGGATGGACACCATATACAATTAGGCAGCAGTTAAAACCAACAGGTCAGCAGTATTGGAGCATATTGCTATTGTTGTCAGGTGCCGTTGAGTCTGTTTCAATTCGTAGTCAAGCCCGTGTGAAAGAGTACAAATGTCCCACAGGGTTTTCCAGACTGCAATCTTTGCAGTAACAGGTCGCAAAATGTTTTGTCCCAAGAAGCTGCTGGTGGATTAGAACTGCAGACTTTTTGGTTAGCAGCTGAGCTCTTAAACCACGAGCCAGCAGGGTTCCTCAATGTCAGGATATAGACGGATCTTAAAACACAGTGCCTAATTAAAATTAAAAAGAAAGTGTGTAATAAATAACACAATAATAATGATAATAAAACCCATCACCGTGGAGCGGTTTCCGACTCATAGTGACCCTATACAACAGAGTAGAACTACTCCATAGGGTTTCCAAGGAGCTCCTGGTAGATTCGAACTGCTGACTTTCTGGTTAGCAGCAGAACTCTGAACCACTACTCCACCAGGGTTTCCAAAATTAAAAAGTATGTAATAAATAACACAACAATACTTAAATGTAATAAAAATGTACAGCTACAAAAGAAAAAAAAGAAACCGTGATGTATCTGGAGACAAAAAAGTGAACCGAAAAGAAGAGAAATTCAACAGGTAGGTTCAGAAGAAGAAACCAAAGAGACCACTAGATTAACTTTAAAACAGGTAGATTTCAAGTTCACAGGCCTAAATAGGGGTATAGGAAGAAAATTCAGGAGGCTGAATCCCTCATCATTTACAAATAATCACTCACAAATGATGAGGTCTTTAAAAAAATGATGAGGTCTTTAGCCACCTAAATAATCATTTGTAAACGATGAGGGGTTTACCCTTCTAAATCTTTTTTCCATGTCCAGACTTGCCCATCCTTTCCAAACCATCCTCCACACTGCAAAATGGATCAACTGAATTGGGGGGGGGGAATCAGATTATGTGACTCCTTGCTTAAAATTCTTCCCTTACTTTTAGGAAACATTTTCTGTATATTCTAGGCCTATCGTTAGGTGTTGTTGAGCCTATTACAACACATAGCAACCCCATGCGACAGAGTAGAACTGCCCCATAGGGTTTTCTTGGCTGAAATCTTTACTGGAGCAGATTGCCAGGTCTTTCTCCTATGGAGTAGCTGGGTAGGTTAGAATTGCCAGCCATTTGATTAGTATCCAAGCTCTTAACCATTCTGCCACCAGGGCTCCTTCCTCTCCAAGAAGGGGCCAGTGGATTTGAACTACTGATCTTTTGGTTAGCAGCCGAGCTCTCAGACACTGTGCCACCAGGTCTCCCCTCCAGGCCTACCTAAGATAATTTAAATTTACTCCGTGCTCAACCAGCCTTGATTTTTTTCCCTGGTTTCATTTATTTATTTTTGATTGCTTATGTACTAACTTTATTTTTGGTGAAAATGAGCACAGCAAAGGATATACCATTTCAACAGTTTCTATGAGTAGCTTCTGTCACTTCTTAAGTTTCATGCTCCTTCCTCACTCAAGACCTTCGCTCTTTTGCTTTTCTTCTGCTTGAATTCCTCACTCTACTGTTACTTCTCCCGCAACACACACTTTTTAGGAAACTGAATATTAAATGCCATCTAAAACAGAAACACAGAAGGGAAATATCCTAGTCCCAGACAGCCTAAAATTATCCTATTCCATATTTATAGTACCTTGTACCTCTGCTTTATAGCACTTGTAAGAATTGAAATAAAACAATGTATACAGAATTATTTTGTCTCATTTTGTTTTCTTTTCCATAAAATATTTCCAATCATGAGAGATTCATGAGGACAGGTTCCCTATCTTTTTTATTCTGAAATATTTACTGAATGAATATTTAAAAAAAATCATTTCTGTATTTAAAATGTCTATTTTTAAGGTAAATTGACTTAGGAAATTTCAGGTAGTACCCCCCTATTTGACAAATTAAGCAGAAATAAAATAGGATAAAAGGTGTTTGGTCACCATAATGAATGCATATAATTTACTATATAAATCTAAATTTATACATCACTGAAAATGCATATTATTTTCAAATTCCTGTGAGTTGTTTTCAATAAGATCATATATTACCTTGACTGGTAATTAATAAATTATACACATTACCTTTTTCTGAATTCAATGCAGAATATGTGAGATTAATAACAAAAGAATAAGCAAGCCCAAAATGTACCAAAACATACAAAATACTCCCCAAAATAAAACTCTTCTAAATAGCTCTTAGGTCAAAGAAGAAGTGATTATGGAAACTTTAATTAATTTAGAAAATTACAAGTATGATCTCCAAGAAACATAGGGAAGAAAAACCTGTTGGCATATTCAACTACTCTGAAATCAACAAAATTGAACACCAGTAAACATTTGGAGGAGTATACCTTCACTACCTTGAAAACGGAGAATTAACAAAACTCCAAACAATCATCCAGATAGGGACAATCTGTACCAAACTGGCAAAGGTTGCAAGAAATTGACATGGAACAGATGCCAACGAACTTTTTCTGGGAAGAATCGGTTTATGCTTTGTGGGCCATATGGTCTTTATTGCAAAAACTCAACCCTGCCACTGTTCTGGGAAATCAGCCACAGGCAATAAGTAAGCAAATGGGTGTGGCTTTCTTCCAACTCTATTTAGATACTAAATTTGAGTTTCATGTCATTTTTACGTATCACAAAATATTATACTTCTTTTGACTTTTTTCAAACTTTTAAAAATGTAAAAGGCATTCTTAGCTCTCCAGGTATACCAAAACTGGTAGATGGACAGAAGCTGTAGTTTGAAAATCCCTGATAGAACTGTTATTCTATGAAATATAAACAGCAGTGGTGAAATATAAACTGGGGCCTGGGGACCACGGGAAAACCAGGAAATATCCTGTGTTATACGCCACAAACTGTTAAAGTTAGATATTCTTATATTTCATACAAGTATCACAGGGATATTGTCTGAACAAGACATAGTTCAAACAACTTTTTTTTTGTTTGTTTACTTTGTTTTGTTTTCTTTTTCATGGACCAAACTTTCTAACTGGAAGGAGTTAATCCTACAAATGGCAGTGGGCTTAAAGCAAATATGACATACTGCTTTTCATCGATTTTAAGACGCACCTTCTCTCACAAATAGCATACATAGCATCAAGTTCCAACTTATCAATGGTGCCTTGGGATCTTCGTCAGCCAATCAGGAGTCATGGAGTAGTTGTAATTGCCTGTGCATAAACAGATTTGGCCATTGCTATTTTGTTTTTCAATTCAATTGTTTCATGGGCTTCGTTGTGACTACACATGTTGAGTTTAATCGCTACTTCAAATGGCTTCATACGGATTTCTCTCTGAGTCATCCTTCAAATGAAAAGTGTCTGAGTACCAGAAAGGGTACAAAACCAGAGCAGACATGCTTGCCTTTATTAGCGGAGCAAATCTTTGTTGTTGGAGGAATAATTTGATTCCACATTTTCTTGCAGAACAACCTTCAAGTGCTATGCAGAACCTAAAAAAGAAGTTCCCCAAAAGCAGATGAAGAAGCATTAAATTTTATTTCTGAAATACATAGAAAAAGATTGCCTATCACATGAAAAAAGGTGCAACCAAAGGTAGTCGGAATTGCCTTATACTCTAAAATAGACTGAAGAAATCTCAAAGCAACAAAAGGCTGATGTGATAATATGTTTAAAAAGTCTTGTGTTATGGTTAAAATTGGCAGAACAATTTCTTTTTTCTTAAGTATACACTAACTAATGGTGGGTCTTATGATCTTCAACTCATGGTTATGGTAAAACAACTCCATAAAGTTTTTTTGGTTGTAATCTTAACTAAAGCAGATCACCCGGATTGTCTTCTGTGGTACTGCTGGGTGGGTTTGAACCACCAACATTTAGATTATCAGTCCACTGCAAACCATTTGCCCTAACTAGGAATTTTTAATCAAGGAGTTGAGCAGAGGAAATATAGTAATATATTCAAAGGTAATTTTGAAGCTGCTAACGTTAATTTAGAAAAAAAAATGAAATATACAGTATAAGCATGGGTATATAAGTTATCTTCTTTTTTTTTTTTCCTTCTTCCCAGAGATTACTTAGAAGGAACCAAACCACTGCCATCAAGTCTTAATCTGGAATAATTCTGGAACTCTTTTCCCAGCTGGTTCTGGAAATCTTTATCTCACCTATAAAAATAGAAAACAGGTTGACTTTTTCTAGTATTAAACTTTCTTAAAAATTTCAACTCAGAAAAATATGCATCCTTACAGGATATAAATAATACAGAGAAAAAGCTGGAAAATCCAGTGTTGGATTCCATGGTAGTTCATAGACTTTATTGTCTCTTTTTTTTTGTTTATGGATTTGTGCATTTCTATTATTGCTTAAGTGATATTTTACCTACTTTTTAAATGTAATCTTTCTGAGAACCAAAACATATTCATATTTACTATGTTCTTTTCCTCTTTTCTTAGTCATTACTTTCTGTTTTATTTTTATTAAGTCCTTTATTTATCTCAACAAAATAATCATATGTAGAAGTTGTGCTTACCCATGTTTCTAATGAAAATATTTGATGAGGTTCATATCCTGAGTCAGGCAACTAGACCTCTCTACCAGACATCTTGATTCATTTACATGCTCACTTTCAGAGGAACCAGCTAGCAACTAATCTAATTGTCTTAACATCTAAGTCAGAGTAAGCTGTTGTCCTAGGAAGTTTGCTTATACAGGCATATTCCCAATTGCATGAAGAGGTATAAAAAATAGTGGGCTATATAAATTATGAACATAAGACATTCTCACTAAATCATACAATAATGAAGAGTAATAGAATGAATATTTTAAGATATAATAAACAACAAATTGCTTTAAAAGGACACAGATAATGCAGAAGCCACATATATGTGATGCAAGAAAGGAAGGCTACTCTTTGAGAAAGTGGGAAATGATGACAATTAATTTATAGGGATGGACTTTATTCATTCATTTGAACAGTATTTCTTTAGTTGCCTGGAAGTGGCGAACATATGAGTATCTGTGGCTCTGTATAAGCCAACTATTTAAATGCATATAATGTTGACCACTTGGCTAATAAGAACAAGGGAAGTTTAAAATTAGGAACTAGATTAACAAAGAATGAACGAGCCTTCTTAGACTAATGAAGATTGTTACTCCTTTGCCACTCCATCGTATATGAAAATGTTGTTGAGGGACTAGTCTGAGGGC
This sequence comes from Elephas maximus indicus, assembly GCF_024166365.1. Taxonomy (NCBI): domain Eukaryota; kingdom Metazoa; phylum Chordata; class Mammalia; order Proboscidea; family Elephantidae; genus Elephas; species Elephas maximus. Next base: position 53,078,887 of record NC_064835.1, read on the forward strand.
TGGGGGCTGATTGAGGTCAACTTGTGTTAGTTGTATTATTAGAGTCTAACCCTAGTGGTGCATGGAAGCAGCACTCAAGAAATCAAATGACGCAGAACTAGATGGTGCCTAGCTACCACCAATGACCACTGACAGGGAAAACAACTGTAAGTCCCTGACAGAGCAGGAGAGGAGTGTGGTGCAGAACTCAAATTCAAGTACAAAGACCAGATTTAATGGTCTGAGGGAGACTGGAGTAACCCTCAAAGACATGACCCCTGGGTGCTCTGTTAACCCAGAATGAAAACCATTCCTGAAGCCACTTTTCAGACAAAGATTAGACTGGACTATAAAACATTAAGTAATACTAGTGAAGCTCGTGAAGAGTGTGCTTCTTAGTTCAAGCAAATACAGGAGACGAAATGGGCAGCTTTTGTCTGGAGGCAGGATAAGAAGGCAGATAGGGACAGGAGCTGGTTGGATGGACATGGGAAGCCAGGGGTGGAAATGGGGAGTGTACTGTCACATTATAGGGATTGCAGTTAGTGTCACATAACAATATGTGTATGAATTTTTTTATGAGAAATAACTTGAACTAAAAACTTTCACCTAAAGCACAATTAAAAAAAGAAATCAAATGATGTGTTACATTGGGCAAATCTGCTGCAAAACACCTCTTTAAAGGGTTATAAATCAAAGATGTCATTTTCAGGACCAAGGTGTGCCTGTCCCAGTCCATGATACTTTTAATTGCCTCATATGCATGTGAATGCTGGACAATGAATAAGGAAGACCAAAGAATTGATGCTTTGAATCTTGGTATTGGAAAAAAAAAATATTGAATATACCGTGGACTGCCAGAAGAACAAACAAGTCCATCCTGGAAGAAGTACAGCCAGAGTGCTCCTTGGGAACGAGTTTGGAGAGACTTCATCTCACATATTTTGGACATGTTATCAGGAGAGGCCAGTGCCTGGGGAAAGACAACATGCTTGGTAAGTAGAGAGTCAGAGAAAAAGAGGAAGACCCTGGAGGAGGTGGATAGACACAGTGGGTACAACAATGGGCTCAAACATTGCAATGATTGTGGGTGTGGTGCAGGACCCAGCAGTGTTTCCTTCCTTTGTACATAGGGTTGCTATTAGTCGGAATTGACTCCATGGCAACAGGTTTGGTTTTGGATTTGAATATAAGGGTCAGTTAGAGCTAGAATTTTCTTTTAAATGTTTTTGTTCTTATATATACACTGCACTCTCAATTTTTCGTTTTATCACAAGGTTTGGTAAAGTTATTCCAATAGTTGACAAAATGTCAGCTATGTTACTCTAACTGTGGTCTTGGGAAAGTCACTTGGTTCCTCTGAGCCGTAGTGTAGTAACAGTAAAATGAGAGAGGTTACACAGAAAAGCTCTAATGACTGTTGCTTTTTTTTTCTTGTAAGCCTTTATTCTGGAAACAATTTGAAAATGAGGCTGGGTATTTCTTGTAAGATTGCTTACTTGTCCAACTTGTGTCCATCATTTGATTTCTCACTATTCTTTTATAATTTTAAATTATTGATGAAGACTTTATAAGATATCAAGCTCTTCAAGTGACAAGTGAAAATATAATGAAAGGCTCACATAAAAAACAAAATAGTCTTCGAGGATGGAGTTATATACTGGGGTATTAAAACTTTATTCAGTAATTGGGTGTGATAAAACAGGCTTGACATTCAAAAAATAAATCTGCAAATTTCTTTGGAAGAGCATTACTGTACATTTACATCAATATTTTCATGATCTTAGAGTTGGTACAAGTTTTATGTCATCAAAGTCAAAATGCATCCATGAAAAAATCAAACCTGTATATGTCAAAAACATAAACAATCAAAATACAAATTAAAAAGAAACAAAAAATAAGGAATAAACATTCCCATTGTATGGAATTGCCGCTCTAAAAATATATGAAGTACTCGCACACATCTAAAAACAGTTTATAATCACAGGTAAATGGGCCCAGGGCATGACTTGGAAAATTTTATGTAAAGATATAAAACGTCCAATAGTCATATGAAAACAGCATAACTCTTAAATGAAAACAACAAAATATTATTTTTTTCACAGTAAGTTGAAGAAGGTAAAGGTTAAAGATATCCAGATTTGGTGAGATTACAGGAAAACTGGTTAATATACTTCTAGTGTCTCTTCTAATCTCAGCCTCTAAATCTTTCATCTGAGAGCCCAGAGCATTACAACTCTCCTAGACAGATGCCGTACTGAGTTCCTACTTTTCTCAAGGAACAGAATTTTTTTGCTCACTAGCATTCAAGTGAAACAAAAACAGCACTACCAATAAAAAAACATATTTTTAAATTTTTATATAATATAGGGAGGGATTACCTTCTAAAATCAGCAGCTTTGCTCTTACAAATTTGAATTTTAAATTAGGATCAAATTTGTTTAATAAATTGGAAGTAATGAAGCCTGAGATGGCAGTATCTGAGGAAATAAACATTTGGATGAAGTTAAAGAATTGAGGAAAACATATTTCAAAAATCTTAGTGAGGCACAAGCTAAGAAAGAAAATCATACATATACAGGGAGCAAAAGACACAGCCTTATGATTTTGCTCTGCCTCTGTAATCTGGCACAAAGCCCTTCAATTCTTTTATTTCTTTTTGGTGACTAAGGCATGTCTGATCCAACCATGGTGTTTTCAATCGACTCATATGCACGTGAAAGTTGGATAATGAAAAACGATAGAAAAATAGACGTGTTCAAATTGTGGTGTTGACGAAGGATGTTGAATATACCATGGGTGTTGTTGTTGTTAGGTGCTGTGAAGTCTGTTCTGACTCATAACGCCCACATGTACAACAGAATGAAACACACCCAGTCCAGCACCATCCTCACAATCCTTATGCTTGAACCCATTGTTGCAGCTACTGTGTCAGTCCATCTAGTTGAGTATCTTCCTCTTTTTCATTGACCATCTACCAAGTATGATGTCAATCTCTAGGGACTGATCCCTGCTGATAACTTGGCCAAAGTATGAGAGACAAAGTCTTGCCATTCTTGCTTAAGGAACATTGTAACTGGACTCCAACCCCCATCCTTTCAGTTAGCAGCCTATTGCCTTAACTATAAGACAATGAATTTAAACTTAAAACATATATCTGTTTATTGGTTAATTAGAAAAATAACATTCTGTTACATGTCTCTGATTTTACATTACACATGAAGCTCAAACTCAAACTATAAAACTTAGTTCAATACATGTAATTTCTAAATATGATCTACCTTCATAAACCTTAGTAACATTAACAAGTCAGTCAGAAATTTAGATTCTTCCTACCCTCAGAATTTATGTCTGATGAGTCACCAAAAAAAAAAAGTTAAATCTATGCCTTTTATCATTCTTTACTACATTCATATACTTTTGGCTCTTTATTAATAAAGTCGTTTAAAAAAAAAAAAAAACTATTTGGTTTACTCATCTGAATTATTTTCTCATTTTAACCTGTCTTCTACAGGACTGGTGGGAGGATTACTAAATCACAAGTATCTTCAACAGTTTTCTGCTTTGAACATTTCAGCAATTCCCCACTGTCTTCAGAATAAGACTCAAGCCACCGAACTGATATGAGGCCTCCCGCACTGACCCTGGACATATTTTGCCACCTCATCTCTGGCAATTCTGTCCAAATATTTTTGCTGCAACCATTCAAAACCACATGGGATTACACATACATTTCTCTGAGCCTTTGCTTTTTGTATGGAGGGCGTTTTATATACTTGCCTTTTAGGGACCCAAATCTAACCTTCGGGACTGAGTTCCAATTGATCAGCATCAATCTGCAATCTTACCAACACATTTTTTTAATTCCATTAAAGTTAATGTGAGTTTCATTTGCGACCCCTTTCTTCCAGGTGCTGTGTAGGCATTGGTGATACATGCTGAATAAAGCGAGTATAGATCCTTGCCCTCAATGAGCTTAAAATGTATCAGACCCTCAACTTTATTCTGGTAGCAATCCATTATCTCAGTTTTTATACTTCTTGCAAGTTATTGCTACACCAGTGTGGCAGTCAAAATACTTTATTCACCTTTTTTCCACAGCATATAAGTGGCATCTGGTACCAATAAAAGGCCCGATGAAGCTTGTATTGAATGAATAGGTTTTATGATTGTGTGGATTAAATTATTAGGGAAGTCTATATGAAAGTTATTGAATTTGGTCTGTGCCAAAAGACTTCATTTGAACTGGTAGAGAGAAGAAAGAAAGACACTGCAGAATAGGGACACAACATAAGAAGTAAAAGAGGAAAATACTAACTTACCTTCTGTGGAACACTGAAGGGTCTAGTCTACCTGGGCCCAGGGCACTGGGCCAGGTGTTGAATGTCAAGTGGTTCAAAGCAAAGGCTTTGAAGTAAAATAGCCCCAGTTTAATCCCCCAAATCTGTGGCTTATGGTATGTGTGACACTGAGGGAGTAAATTAACCACTCTGAATCTCAATTCCATCAGCTGCAAAATGACAATAACAATATCTATTGTATAGTGTCATTGTAAATACTAAGTGCAAAAAACTGAAATGGAAGTCTTAGAATAATACTATATACATACTCAATAATCAATACAAGATAGTCAGCATTATGAAATATCTAAGGCATATCTACACTCTGGAACATCTTGAAGGGGAAAGAAAAAATCTCTTTCCATATGAGGAAAAGCAGAAACATATTGTGTATGTGTTGCCCCCTACTAGACCAGTTGTAGGAGTGGCTCCGAGGACCACAAGTCAGATTCCAAAAAAAAAAGAGGCAATAAAAGCCAGGTTAATTAGACAAGGCTTTATTAGGGAACTTGCATACAGTGATCAGTGCCAGAAATCTCATGATGGACAGCAAAGTGCCGAGAGTCACCTGGGTAGAGGTCCATGTACAATGGTAAGGATTGGATGTTTATATGCCATATCTTGCAATGCATTGTGCAAATCTGCTGCAAAAGACCTCTTTAAAGTGTTAAAAACCAAAGCTGTCACCTTGAGGACTAAGGTGCCTGACCAAAGCCATGATATTTTCAATCACCTCGTATGCACATGAAAGCTGGACAATGAATAAGGAAGACCAAAGAAGAATTGATGCCTTTGAATTATGGTGTTGGGGAAGAACATTGAATATACCGTGGCTTGCCAAAAGAATAAACAAATCTGTCTCGCAAGAAGTACAATCAGAATGTTCCTGAGAAACAAGGATGGTGAGACTATGTCTTACATACTTTGGACAGGTTATGAAGAGAGATCAGTCCCTGGAGAAGGACATCATGCTTGGCAAAGTAGAGGGTCAGTGAAAAAAGAGGAAGACCTTCAGTGAGATGAGTTGACCCAAAGGCTGCAATAATGGGCTAAAACATAACAATAATTGTGAGGATGGTGCAGGATTGGGCAGTGTTTCATTCTGTTGTATGTAGGGTTGGTATGTGTCAGAAACAACTGGACGACACCTGACTACAACACAACAACAACAACATGTAATGCTAATACATAGAAAGAACAATATGCCTAGGTGCAAAGGAATCTAAAGAATGATTAATGGAGTTGTTTTTGTACTAGTCAACGAATTTCAATTGATATTACTGTAAAGTCATGTGTTTGCTGTGATTTTTTCCTGGCCCTGGTTACTGCTCAGTAAAGTACTCTGGTTTTTTTCCCAGAGTCCTTTGGGGGCAGGATCCATCTTGCATTGTTCAGGGACCTCTCTGTCCACCCCTTCCTGCCTAGCTCTTATAATCTCGCAGGACATCCTCTTCAGCAATTGACACTGAGACGGCATGTGAAGGGGAAAATATCACTAAGGCTTTATGTCCTAGCATTGTAAAACATTGTAAGCAAAACCCACACCAACAATAAAGACAAGTACAGCAAAATAGCCCTCCAATTATTATATATAATAACCCAAATAGTAATATCTTCCACCAGGTTCCTCATCCAGAGAACTACCCTTGATCTGAGCCCACCAAGTATCATCTCCCAAGTGTTCAATTCTGTCTAGTTGTGAGAGCCCTGGTGGTGCAGTGGTTAAAGCCCTCAGCTGCCAATCAAAAGGCCAGTGGTTCGCACCCACCAGCTGCTCGGAGGGAGAAAGATATGGCAGTCTGCTTCTTTCAAGATTACAGCCTTGCTTCATAGGGTTTCCATGTTGGAAACCCTATGGAGCAGTTCTACTCTGTCCTATAGGGTCACTATGAGTCAGAATTGACTTGACCACAGTGGGTGGTGTGTTTGTGAATGTATAAGGGAGTAATTTACCAGTGCTCCATTATCAGAAATATATACACAGTGTACAATTTTTAATGGGGAGCTTTGGGAATCATGTACAAAGCCATTGATTTTGTAATATCGCCTTTTGCATGGCTGCAGTTTCTTCATTTAAGGAAGCCGATACATGTTCAGTGTTGTTTAAGGGCAAGAAGACAAATACCTGTAAAATCTCACTCTTAGCCATACTATTAACATTTCTAATAAAAAGGAGTGAATATCTTTTAGCAGAATGAAAGGAACTTACTAGCTACATCAGTAGGACATTCATTATTTTCTATTAAAATATAACTGGTATTATTTTTCCCGTCTGCTACTACTTCTGCAGCTTATGCGGCTTTCCCTGGCTGAGTGTACCATACATGCTCCCAAACGGTTTCATTTGGCAGAGTTAATTACCAAGGGGAGGGTAAGATCTATGGCATCATTGTGGCCTGTATTCCCTGTGCTATAAGTTGATGTCTGCCCCGTTGACACCTGCTTTCTTCCAGTGTTGTCTTGAGAAATATGGGGCTGAAGGTCAGGGCAGGGGATTCCAACAGTCTTATAGGCAGTAGGAGTCCTACCCATCCCCTTGCAACCTACCGTTGGATGCTCCTATTGATTACCCCATGTCTTAATTATGGAAATCCTGGTAGCTTAGTGGTTAAGAGCTATGGCTGCTAACCAAAAGTTCAGAAGTTCACATCTGTCAGGCGCTCCTTGGAAACCCTATGAGGCAGTTCTACTCTGTCCTATAGGGTCACTATGAGTCAGAATTGACTCTATGGCAATGGGTTTTGTCTTAATTATCTAGTGCTGCTATAACAGATACACCACAAGTGGGTAGCTTTAACAAACAGAAATTCATCTTCTCACGGCTAGAAGTCCAAATTGAGGGCATGATCTCTAGGGGAAGGTTTCTCTCTCTGTTGGTGCTAGAGGAAAGTCTGTGCCTCTTCAGCTTTTGCCTCCTGGTTTCTTGAAGATCTCCACATGTCTTGGCATCTATCTTACTCCATCTCTGCTTCTTTTTCTTGGTTGTTTAATTTCTTTTATATCAAAAAGAGATTGATTTAAGACACACCCTACACTAATCCTGTCTCATTAACATAACAAAGACAACTCATTCCCACATGGGATTATAACCACAGGAATAGAGTTTAGGGTTTATAACAGATATTTTTGGAAGACATAATCCAATCCATAGCATTCCACACTTTGGTCCCCCAAAAGTCATTCCTTCCACATACAAAACAGATTCACCTCTTCACATCATTCCAAAAGTCTTAATTCAACTCTGAGCCCAAAATCTCATTTTCTGAATATTTTAAATCAAATATGGGTGAGACTTTAGGCATATTGCATACTGGGACAAAATTCCTCCTCATCTTTCAACCTGTGAACTCTAGATTACAAGTTATCTGTTTCCTAAGTACAATGGTGAAACAGGTACAAGGTATACATTTCCATTACAAATGGGAGAAATTGGAGAGAAAGAAGGATTAGTGGGTACCAAGCAGGTCCAAAAACAGCAAAAAAATTACATTATCTCTCAAGGTTTGACAACAATCCTCTCGTCTCTGAGACCACCTGGATGTTGGCCATGCCCTCTTAGTGGAGGCCTTTCAGCGCTGGGCTTTGATTCCACCTTCTAGCCTACTGGGTTGCCAACTTTGCTCTGTCAACTTTGGGCAGTCCCATTCTCCTAGTCCATTTGAGTGGTGACCCCACCATATCAGCCCAACAGTCCCAGTTCTTCTGCCCCTTGGGTATGGCAGCCCCACCTCCTCAGCTTTGAGTTGTGGCCCCATCCTTCTGGCACACCATAAAGGCAGCCCCACACTCCAGAAATAAATTGGAGAAGATCCAACTCTTTGAAACCTCTCAGGCTGTGGTACCATTCTTTGAGATCCTGGAGAGCATTTGAAACCAAGAGGGCCCTGCTTCCTGTGTTCCTTCCAACAGTTCTGTTAATCTCCATGCTGCTCCAGGGATGATCCTTTTTTTGAAGGACAAGATGTAACTACTTTGTCCTGATTCCTGCCTGTAGAATTCCAAGAGGCAGACAGGGTTCTTTCTTTTCATTCTTTCTCTCTCCCCTTCAGTCTAAGCTAATGGAATTTCTACTGTGGTAGTTGATTAGAACAATCAGCCACAGCCATAAACTCTTTAACAAAAGATTGTGTAACCATGTCCTTGGTGAATACTCTATGACACAAGTCCTTAGTTTGTACAACAGAATTTTCCTAATCTTTAAGTTTTGTTTTCATTTTGCACAGTTCATTTTTAAGCCCATCTCTTTCTTCTCACATTTTGCTATAAGCAAGGAGAAATCCTGTAGTCCCTTAACATCTTGCTGAGAAATCTCAGCCAGATATCCAAGTTTATCACTTACAAGTTCTATCCTTCGCCAAACATTTGAACATATTTCAGACAAGTTCTTTGCCACAGCATAAAAAGCATCATCCTTCTTCCGTTGTACAATCATGTGTTCATTTTATTTTAAAGCCTCACCAGAAGCAAAATTAACTTCCACATTTCTAGAAACATTCTGTTCCTGGTGCCATATATATTCTCTAAGATGATAGAGACTTTCTCTATAGCTCTCCTCACTTCCTTCTGAGCCCTCATCAGAGTTGTCTTTGACATTCATAAGTCTATCAACAGTCCCTTCAAGACAATCTAGGCTTTTATTATTAAAAAAAGACACCTTAAAAATCTTCCAGCCTCCACCCATCACTCAATTCCAAAACCACTTCCACATTTTAAGTATTTATTAGAGCAACACGCCCACTTCTCGATACAAATTCTTAGTTATCTACTGCTGTTGTAGCAAAAATAATCACAAGTGGGTGGCTTTAACAAACAGAAATATTTTCTCACAGTTTAGGAGGCTAGAAGTCCAAATTTCAAGCAGTCTCTAGAAAAAAAAAAAATTTTTTTTTTTTTTTTCCTAGGGAAAAGCTTTCTCTCTGTCATCTCTGAAGGAAGCTCCATGTATCTTCAGCTTCTGCTTCTTGGTTTCTTGGAGATTTCCACGTGTCTTGACTTCTGTCTGTCTTACCCAATCTCTCTCACTTGCCTATTTAATCTCTTTTATATCTCAAAAGAGATTGACTTAATACCCATCCTGCACTAATCCTGTCTCATTAGCATAACAAAGACAGTCCATTCCTAAATAGAATTACAACCACAGACATAGACATCTTACAACACATATTTGGGGGAACATAACTCAATTCAGGGTCCTGGTGGCACCATGGTTAAGTGCTTGGCTGCTAACCCAAAGATCAGCAGTTCGAATCCACCAGCCACTTCTTGGAAAGCCAATGGGGCAGTTATACTCTGTCCTATGGGGTCACTATGGGTTAGAATTGACTCAAGGACAATGGATTTTGGGTTTTAATTCAGTCCATAACAACCTTGACCAGGGGTGATGCTCACTGGTGTCCAAGGCAATAGTATACATCAGGTAGCTTCCAACTATGAATGAATGCTTCTTGTGCTGTCTTTCATAACCTTATAGCTTGACCTGTAGGTGGCTCACTACCTGATCGTTCAAATGAGGAACACCACCCCTCCCATACTGGGAACTTCATTTAATGCTCTTATAAAAAATGCTCTTATAGCCTCAGACAAAACAATAACCCAACAGCACAAGATAGGCAAACTGGTCAGTGTTTTAATTTGTTCCTTAAGGAGGGCGTATTTCCTTTCATTTAGTCTTACCCCCTGAGGGTTATAAGGTAGGTGAAAGTACCAGTCTATACCTTATATCTTGGCCCATTGCTGCACCAGAGCCCCTGTAAATGAGATCCCTTATCACTATTAATTTCTTTAGGAGTACGATACCTGGGTATTAGATTTTCCAAACCCAAAATGGTGACAGTCTGATTGGCTGTTATTGTAGGAAAAACTTGGAGTAACTCACTGTAGGTATCCACACATATGTAAGCAAATCAATAATACTTATTTTAGAAAGGGAGATGATATAATAGATTTGCAAAATTTATAAAGGATCCTCACCAATTTTTAATATGTTCTGTCTTATCCTTAAGTGGAGTGGGGCATTTGGGGTAACATAAAGGGCATTTTTAATGGCCTTTATTGTGTCTTTTCTAACAATAGCAAGTACAATTTCCTGAGCTAATTTCCATGTTTTTTAAATGTCTCAGTGTTCCCCTTTTTATGTATCCACAAGGCTGTCAAAGTTACCCTTGGGGTCAACTGCTGTCATGGCTTCCAGAGCTTCTACTTCTATGTTACCCATTGGAAAATTTGCTGTACGTGCTGGGTCGTAGTACACAGTCACTTTGGAACTGGGTTGTTTCAATTTGTCCCAGATAGCTCACCATAATTTCCTCTCCCACAAAGGTTTTCCATTAATTTCCCACCTGTTTTTTGCCCATCGGAATATCCATAAAGTAAGGCTTTTCATCACTTCCCAGGAATCAATGTAAATTGCCAAAGAATTGGGTTCCTGAATGATTACTAGCCAAGCTGCCTTCAGCTTGGCATGCTGGCTGATGTTTCTAGTACATGTTTCTATACAGACAACATCAGTAGAATGCTGGATAGCAATGTCCATCCACTCTGGAGGATGATCTACACTGGAACAATCCTTATACTGAGAATCTTCCAGGGGGTATGCCTGCCCTCTCCTCAATACCCCTAAGGCTTTCCAGAGATATTTCTTGGTGCCCAGTGGGCATTTCTTGTGTAAACTTGATAGATCCTAAATATTCCTGTAACTCTTTGGAGAGGGGGCTAGAGGACAACTTACCACGTTGTTCCAAATAGGCATGCAGTCTCACAAAAGTACTATGGCCGTATGCCACGGCCAACTTCAGATTGGCAAAGAGGCCCTCTACCCACCACTTAAGAAGGTATGCTGTCCTTACCTCCAGTTGTGCTTCTCTTGTGAGGGCTTCTCTTTGTAGTAAAGGATTATACATGGCCAGAAATTGCTTCCTTATCAGAATGTACCTTATCTCTGCAACTTTAAGGAACTGTGACAAGAATCCTATGGGCCATCTGTGCTTATTTTTCCTTGGCCATAGAGCCCAACCTATGCCATCCTCTGTAACAGTAATGTCATACTCAGAAGGCACCCTCCTCTTCTATAGTCTCTAGTGCTTGGGCCTGTTGCACCAGGGTCTCAGTTTGAGTGAAAGCATTCTCTTATATCTTTCCCCACTTCCAGTTAGTCCCCATTTTCATCAGTCTATAAGTATGGGATAAAGGCTGTCCAGGATCTTGATAACCTCACAAAAGCTTGTACCTCCTTAACAGTCTGGGGTCAGAGAAAGGTAATAATTTTATCTACACATACTGTGGGCAAGACTTGGGTCTTACCTGACCAGACAACTCCTAGGAATTTCATTGTAGGCCCCAGTTCCAGTAATTTTGATAGGTTTACAGCACATGCTTGCTATAGTACCTTCTTCTAGAAATTATCCCTCCTGATGACATGTCCAATGTGAGTGAGTTGGATAATGTTCTTTTTGTAAATTTTTTTTTATTGTGCTTTAAGTGAAAGTTTACAATTCAAGTCAGTTTCTCATACAACAAACTTATACACACATTCTTATGTGACCCTAGTTGCTCCCCCTACAATATGAAAGCACACTCCTTCTCTCCACTCTATATTTCCTGTGTCCATTCAACCAGCTCCTGTCTCCCTCTGCCTTCTCATCTCACCTCCAGACAGGAGCTACCCATGTAGTCTTGTGTGTCTATTTGAGCTAAGAAGAACACTGCTCACCAGTATCATTTTATATCTTATAGTCCAATCTAATCTTTTTGTTTGAAGCATTGGCTTTGGAAATGGTTTTCATTTTGGACCAACGAGAGTCTGGGGGCCATGTCCTCTGGGGTCCCTCCAGTTTCAGTCAGACCATTAAGTCTGATCTTTTTACTAGAATTTGAGGTGTGCATCCCACTTTTCTCCTACTTCATCAGGGGCTTTCTGTTGTGTTCCCTGTCGGGGCAGTCATTGGTGGTAGCCGGTACCATGCAGTTCTTCCAGTCTCAGTCTGATGGAGTCCCTGGTTTATGTGGCCCTTTCTGTCTCCTGGGCTCATGTTTTCCTCGTGTCTTTGGTATTCTTCATTCTGGATAGGGTTTTGATGTGACCCATAAGGATTTCTTTGACTAATTATTGAAAATATATCGCCAGGCCTTTTTTTTTCCCCTAGTATATATTAGTCTGGAGGCTCCACTGAAACCTATCCACCATGAGTGACCCTGCTAGTATTTTAAATACTGATGATATAGCTTCCAGCATGACAGCTACATGCAAGCCACTACATTATGAAAAACTGACAGACAGATGGTTGTCAAACATTCTAGGACAGCTGTAATAATAATAAAAAAAAAGACAATAACGTGTTGGCAAGGGTGTAGAGAAATTGGGTTTGACATACACTGCTGGTTGGAAGGTAAAATGGTGCACTGCTTTGGAAAACAGTCTGGTATCTCCTTAAAAGGTTACAAATGGAATTACAATAGGACTCAGTAATTCCACTCCTAGGTATATACCCAAGAGAATTAAAAGTATACATTCACACAAAAACCTACACGATAATATTCATGACACCATTATTTATGATAGCCAAAATGTGGAAACAACTTATATGTACATCAACTGATAATTAAATTAAATAATATGGTGTATCAATACAATGGAATATTATTCATCCATATAAAAAGGAATGACTTACTGGTAGATGCTACGACATGCATGAACCTTGAAAATATTCTATTAAGTTAAAGAAGATAGTCACAATAGGTTTCACATTGTAAGACATCATGTATATGAAATAGCCAGAATAGGCAAATCCATTGGGAAGGACAGTGGATTAATGGCTGCCAGGGGCTGAGATAGATGGCGATGCCTAGGGTATTTCTTCTGGGATCAATGGAAATGTGCCTAAATTGATTATGGTAATGATTGTAGATACCTCATAGCCTCAAAACTTGGTGCAGATCCACGGACTTATTTCTCAGACCTTAATTTTCAATTTTCTCCTTATTCTCAGTGAAACACAAATCCAAAAAATTTTTGTGGTTGCTTAAAGTTCTGTAAACATTAGGAAAGCAAAGGGTTCAAAGACAAACAAACCTGGATTTAAATTCAAGCCATGCCACTTACTAGCTGAAAAAATTTCTACTCTTTCAAGTTTAGTTTCCTTCTTCTTTGAAAAGTAGATGATGATAATGTCAGAGAGTTTTTGTAAGTATTAAATAAGATGGTTTATATGTAAAGTTTCCCTAACAGACCCAAGAAATACTCTCTTCTCTCCCCCCTGTTTTAATTACCTCCTTCCATACTGACAACATGTATTCATTTAATACTTTGATCTGTTCTCAAGGACTCAGACATCCCATCTCACAGACTAACCAAGGCTTGACAGATGCAGGGCACTGGTGCCGTGCTCATCATTCTGGAGACCCAGTAAACCTCACTAATCGATTCTGATACACTTTCTTGCCAAGACGAGGTAAAATATAGGTATAGCATGTGGCCCAAGTTGACATATGAGTTAAAACATATTTGCAACTCTTAATTAGATTCTCATGAGAAAGCCTTTAACTGATTTTCCTGGAAATGCTGATATTCTAGTTATATCTTTAGAAACTTCTGGAGACAAAGCCCACTTCTTTATTTTGTTTTTTAATTTTAGTCCTCATCAACTAGACTTTCAAAATCTCACATCAACAATAAAAACAAGCCAGAATAGAACGAGATAGAATAATATAAACAAATGCATATGCTTAAACACACAGGGCACACACAAACACAAACTATTTGTGTGATAAATACAATTTAGTACTAAGATGACAAGGGATAATAAAATATGAATTGATTGGCTTTAATTTATAGGTAAATTGAACAGCCAAACAAAAAAATTAAAAATAATCTGTTGCTGACGAATTGATTCCCTCTCATAGAGACTTTAATCAACATCGAAGAACTCACAAAAATACATAGTGTTAGATAGGCCTGGTATGGTTGTTATAGTTTGGTATATTAAAAAGAAGATACTAATATCATATGTTATGGTACTCTCATAAGCAACTGATAATTCTAATTAGGGTAAAGAAGAAGCCACAATGGATTGAGACCCAGAGGAAACAATAGCATTACCAAAGTTCTGTGCACAACTCCAGGGTTATATATTTGCAGTACAAACCAAAGATACTGAAGATAAGTTATGATTTATCTCCATTTAAATGGTGCATATAAAATCCCGTTTTTATGATTTATGGAGTCTGAGAAAGTGCACATTTCCTTTTGGAGCATTAACAAATGAGTGAGCACTCTGGTCAAGAGAACCATTAATTTAGAAGACGATACACTAGATCTTGCACTTAATCGAGAAACACATTTCCTTAGATTAAAAAAAAGAATCCAAAGAATTATGAATGCAAGGCTGTCTCCCAAGCAGAAAGGTCAGAGCAAACCCAAGGCACTTCACAAAAGTGGCAAGCTTTGCAAACCAGTATGCAATGCCTATTGTTTTCACAGCAGTGCTCAGAATGGCCTGGGGGAAGACAGAAAATAGGAAGATTTTACCTTGTTACTCTCATCAAAAAGTCCACAATGATAATTTTTATCTAAAGCAGAGATTTTTGAACTTTTTCAAGTACCTAAGGCAGAATTTCTCAACCTTGGCACTAAAAATATTTTGGGCCAGGTAATTCTTTGCAGTGAAGGCTGTCCTACATATTAGGATATTTAGCAGCATCCTTAGCTTCTATCCACTAAATGCCAGTAGCATTGCCACCACCAGCTGTGATGCCTAAAAATGTCTCCAAAACCAAAAAGCAAACTAGCTGCCATCAAATCAATTCTGACTTACAGCAAACAAATGTGTTGCAGAGTAGAACTGTACTCCATAGGAATTTCATGGTTGTGACCTTCCAGAAGCAGATCTCCAGGTCTTTTTTCTAAGGTCACTGGGTAGGTTGGACCGTCAATCATTTTTTTAGTAGCTATGTGCTTAACTGTTTGCACCACCCAAGGCCTCCAAACGTTGACAAATTTCCCCCTGAAGGGCAAAATTGCCCCAGTTGAGAAGCAGTGTTTTATGTCCTGCCTCTACCCTCCACACCTCAGAAACATTATAAAACAACCAAAAAAAAAAAGAGTCGATCTTACGTCACTACCATGTGAGTACTCTTGTAAGAAAGGTATAGGAGGCGGGGCCAGAATAGCAAAATAGATACTTCCAGTGATCCCTCTTACAACAAAGACACAAAAAAAAAAGTGAATTAATTATATATATGACACGCTAGGAACTCTGAACATCAAAGGCAGAGTTAAGGAATAGGACTGAGTGACAGGTGAGGGAGAGACGGTGCAGAAGCAGTGAGGAGTTGACAAGTCAGCACAAAGCCTCGACTCCCATTCCTTGGCATGTTCCTTGGTGTGACTGCAGCAGGGCTGATGGTAGTTTTCTGGCACACAGCAGCTTCAGTGAAAGAAGGCAAGCACAGTGGTGCACACCTGACCCTGTGGCATGTCTACAGCAGGGCTGGCCTTGGCATTTAGGAAGAGGCTGCTTCACTGAAAGAAGGTAATCAAAGTGCTGGTACCCCTGACCCCCTGGTGTGACGGCTTCGGGACTGGCAGTGGAGTTTAGGACATACCTGCTTCAGCAAAAGGCAAGTGCAGCATGCAGCCCTAACACCCTGGGGTGATCTTGGCTGGGACCCAGCCAGTGCACACAGGCTGCACACACCTCTGGAATCTGAGATAAAACAGTACTCTCAGCAAAAGATAATTGATTTTGTCTAATTTACCACTTGGATCTAATAGCTCCTTCTTTTGAAAGAACTCTCTCCTGTCTAACCGATCCCTCCTCCCTCTGCCCCAGCCGAATTCATTAACAGATTTCACTGGGCCTGAGATAGGTCCTGTTGCACTCCCTGAGCCATTCTCCTGGACTTGGAGACAGAACAAACAAAACAATGGGGAAAAATACTCTTCCAACTCCCCTAACCTGGAAGCTCAGAGCAGAACCCGCTCCAGTCTAGGCACAAGCAATCCACAGACTTTGTTTTTCACCCCTGTATGGATACAAGTGGCTCCACTACACCAGATAGAATCTGTCTATTATATTGCAAGGGTGAATCTGTTTGAGGCCTGACTGTAACTGTATCAGCTGTGTGTTTGAGAGGCAGGTTTTGAAGGTTTGATACCACTCTGCCTATTAAACAGGGCCTTCACCTTCCCACAGCGGGGGCCTGAGGACTGGAAGCTCCATCTACAAAAACTAACCACATGCAAAAGGGGTCCAAGGATAGTAGTGCCTACCAGTTCTTACAGGTATAAACATTGGGTGCCTAAGGTACAGCTGAAGAGCTGACCCACCAGAGCACTCTAGAGAACAGGGACACTCCTTCCTCACTGACACTTGAGGGAAGGCCATCAGCCCCTGGCCTTCCTAAGAGTGCAACACTCTGCTACTACCAGAAACCTGTGCATAAACCCATCACCATTGCTCCTATAAAATAGTAGGTGAGAGCCTACACCACACACTGGGTGACTGACTATCAGGACACCTGAGCTGAACCTATACAAGAATAGTGAATGGACTCCTAGGCTCAAATACCTGGCAACAGCTCTAGCCATCTGGTAACAGGACACTAGCACTTTAAAGCCTCCAATAATCAAGTTAGCTCACTCTAGTAGCCCATTTGGGTATATCAAAACAAAGCAAAGCAAGAAACTAGGACACTGTGAATAAACATAAAATAAATGAATACAATAACTTATAGATGGCTCAGAGGCAACAGTTGATATCAAATCACAAAAAGAAGCAGACGATGATTGCTTCCACAAACCCCCAAAACAAAGAATCAAGGACTCTCCTGGTTGAAGATATATTCTTGGAAGTACCAGGTGTAGAATACAAAAGAATATACAGAACTCTTTCAGACACCAGGAACAACATCAGGAATGAGATCAGGCAACACGCAGAAAAGGAAAGGAACACACAGATAAAGCTGTTGAAGAAATTAAAAAGGTTATTCAAGAGCATAATGAAAAATTTAATAAACTGAAAGAATCCATAGAGAAACAGCAATCAGAAATCCAGAAGATTAACAATAAAATTACAGAATTACACAACACAATAGAAAGTCAGAGGAGCAGAATTGAGGAAATGGAAGAGAATTAGTGAGATTGAAGATAAAATATTTGGCAACAATATATGCAAAGAAAAATAAGATAAAAGAATTAAAAATAATGAAGAAACCCTAAGGATCATGTTGGACTCCATCAAGAAGAATAACTTTCAAGTGATTGGAATTACAGAATAGGGAGGGGTAACAGAAAATATGGAGAGATTTGTTGGCAGAAAACTTCCCTGATGTCGTAAAGGATGAAAGGATACTTATCCAAGATGCTCATCAAACCCCATACAAGGCAGATCCCAAAACAAAGTCAACAAGATATATTATAATTAAGCTTGCCAAACCAAAGATAGAGAGAAAATTTTAAGAGCGGCCAGGGATAAGTGAAAAGTTGCCTACAAAGAGAGTCAATAAGAATAAGCTCCAACCACTCTGCAGAAACCACAAAGGCAAGAAGGCAATGGGCTGACATACATAAAGCATTGAAGGAGAAAAAATTGCCAGCTGAGAATCATATATCCAAGAAAACTGTCTCTCAAATATGAAGGTGAAATTAGGACATTTACAGATAAACAGAAGTTTAGGGAATTTGCAAAAACCAAACCAAAACTACAAGAAATACTAAAAGGAGTTCTCTGGTTAGAAAATCAGTAATATCAGATATCAGCCCAACACTAGAATACAGCACAGAGCAACCAGTTAACAACTCAGATAGGGAAATTACAAAAATAAATTGAGACAAAAATGCTCAAAACAGGGATTCAGTGATGTCATTACATAAAAGATGACGTTAAATCAATAAAGAGGGACAAAATAAAGTAGGCATAGATCTTCCAAATGGAGAGAAAATCAAGGTGATATATGAAGATACAAGTTAGGTTTAAACTTAGAAAAATAGGAGTAAATATTAAAGTAACCACAAAGAAAACTGATAATCCTACATTTCAAAATAAAAAAACAAGAAAAACATAAAGACTCAGCAAAAACAAATTCAACTACAATGAAAAAGAGGAACATACAATTTACAAAGAAAAACTTCTTGGCACAAAAAAGTAAGGGGAAAAATGAAACTGTCAACAACACACAAAAAAGGCATCAAAATGACAGCACTAAATTCATACCTATCTATAATCATGCTGAATGTAAACGGATTAAATGCACCAATAAAGAGACAGAGAGTAGCAGAATGGATTAAAAAAAAAAAAAGATCCATCTATATGCTGCCTACAAGAGAAACACCTTAGACTTAAAGACGCAAACAAACTAAAACTCAAAATATATCAAGCAAACAACAATCAAAAAAGAGCAGGAGTGGCTGTATTAATTTCTGACAAAACAGATTTCAAACTTAAATCTACCACAAAGGATAAGGAAGGACACTATATGATGGTTAAAGGAACAATATACCAAGAAGATATTACCATATTAAATATTTATGGACTCAATGACAGGGCTTCAATATACATAAAACAAACTCTAACAGCACTGAAAAATGAGATAGATAGCTCCGCAATAATAGTAGGAAACTTCAACACACCACTTGCAGTGAAGGACAGGACATCCAGAAAGAAGCGCAATAAAGAGATGGAAGAGCTAAATGCCACAGTTGAGCAACTTGACCTCATAGGCATATACAGAACACTCCAACCAACAATATCCAAGAATACTGTCTTTTCCAATGCACATGTAATATTCTCTAGAATAGACCACATATTAGGCCATAAAGCAAGCCTTAAAATCCAAATCATTGAAATATTACAAAGCATCTTCTCTGACTAAAAAGCCATAAAACTAGAAGTCAATAACAGAAAAATCAGGGAAAAGAAATCAAACAAATGCATACCAGGTATGCAGGGATGGTTCTACATTAGAAAAACAATCAACGTAATCCATCACATAAATAAAACTAAATACAAGAACCACAGGATCTTATGAATTGATGCAGAAAAGGCATTTGACAAAGTCCAACACCCATTCATGATAAAAATTCTCAGCAACATAGGAATAGAAGGAAAATTCCTACACATTCTAAAGGGCATTTATACAAAGCCAATAGCCAACATTGTCCTAAATGAAGAGAGACTGAAAGCATTCCCCTCGAGAATAGGAACCAGACAAGGATGCCGTTTATCACCACTCTTATTCAACATTGTGCTGGAGGTCCTAGTCTGAGGAATTAGGGTAGATAAAGAGATAAAAGGGATCCAAATTGGCAAAGAAGTAAAATTATCTCTGTTTGCAGATGACATGACTTTATACACAGAAAACCCTAAAGAATCCTCAAGAAAACTACTGAAGTGGAAGAGTTTAGCAGAGTATCAGGTACAAGATAAAAATACATAAATCAGTTGGATTTCTTCACAACAACAAAGAGAGCAACAAAGAGGAAATTACCAAATCAAAACCATTTACAATAGACCCTAAAAAGATAAAATATACTTAGGAATAAATCTAACCAGAGACTTAAAAGACTCATACAAAGAAAACTACAAGAATCTACTCCAAGAAACCAAAAGAGACCTACATAATTGGAAAAACATACCTTGCTCATGGATAGGAAGGTTCAACATTGTAAAAATGTCTATTCTGCCCAAAGCACTGTATAGATATAACGCAATCCCAATCCAAATACC
The DNA here is from genome assembly GCF_024166365.1 of Elephas maximus indicus. NCBI lineage: Eukaryota > Metazoa > Chordata > Mammalia > Proboscidea > Elephantidae > Elephas > Elephas maximus. The sequence goes on from NC_064835.1 coordinate 53,098,925, forward strand.
AGTGACATTTTTTAATGAGATGAAGAAACAAATCGCCAACTGCATATGAAAGGGAAAGAGCATTACTGAAAAAGAACAAAACAGGAGGCATACTATACTGCCATGGTATTCAAAACAGCCTGGAACTGGTACAACAACAGATACATAAACCAATACAACAGAACTGAGAATTCAGACATAATTCTATCCACATGTGAGCAGCTGGTATTTGACAAAGGCCCAAAGTCTGTTAAATGGGGAAAAGACTGTCTCTTTAACAAATGGTGCTGGCATAACTGGATATGCATTTGCAAAAAAAAAAAAAAACAAGACCCATACCTCACACCATGCACAAAAACCAACTCAAAATGGATCAAAGACCCAAATATAAAATCTAAAACAATAAAGATCATGTAAGAAAAAATAGGGACAAAACAGCACATAAGACATTACTAGAACTGTGCAAATGCCAAAAGAGAAATTAGATAACTGGGAACTCCTAAAAGTCAAACACCTGTATTTATCCAAAGACTTCACCAGAAGAGCAAAAAGATTGCCTACAGGTCGGGTAATGACATCTCTAAAATCTGCATAATACAGCAAAAATTCAACAAGAAAAGGACAAATAACCCAATTAAAAAATAGGCAAAGGATATGAACACGCACTTCACTAAAGAAGACATTCAGGTAGTTAACAGGTATATGAGGAAAGGCTCACAATCATTACCCATTAGAGAAATGCAAATCAAAACTACAATGAAATTCCATCTCACTCCAACAAGGCTGGCATTAATCCACAAACCACAAAACAATAAATGTTGCAGAGGTTGTGGAGAGATTAGAATACTTAAACTCTGCTGGTGGGAATGTAAAATGGTACAACCACTTTGGAAATCAATTTGGCGCTTCTTTAAAAAGCCAGAAATAGAACTACCATAGGATGCAGCAATCCCACTCCTTGGAATATATCCTAGAGAAGTAAGAGCCATCATGGGAACAAATACATGCACACCCATGTTCATTGCAGCACTGTTTACAATAGCAAAAACTAGAAGCAACCAAGGTGCCCATCAGCAGATGAGTGGATAAATACATTATGGCATTATTCACAGAATGGAATACTATGCGTTGATAAAGAACAAAGATCAACCTGTGAAACATTTCATAACATAGAACAATCTGAAAGGCATTATGCTGAGTGAAATTGGTCAATTGCAAAAGGACAAATATTGTATGACATCTCTATTATAAGAACTCAAGAAATACTTTAAACAGTGAAGAAAATATTGTTTGATGGTTACAAGGGGAGGGGGGAGAAGGGAGGAGGGAGAAGGGGATTCACTAAGTAGATAGTAGACAAGAACGGATTTAGGTGAAGGGAAGAACAACACACAATACAGGAAAGGTCAGCACAACTGGACTATACCAAAAGCAAAGAAGTTTCCTGAATAAACCAAATGCTTCGAAGGCCATCGTAGCAGGGGTGGGGGTTTGGGGACCATGGTTTCAGGGGACATTTAGATGAGTAGGCATAATAAAACCTATTAACAAACATTCTGCATCCCATTTTGGAGAGTGGCATCTGGGGACTTAATTGCTAGCAAGTGGCCATCTAAGATGCATCAATTGGTCTCAATCCTCGTGGAGAAAAGGACAATGAAGAATACCAAAGGCACAAGGTAAGCATGAGCCCAAGAGTCAGAATGGGCCACATAAATCAGAGACTGTATCAGCCTGAAACCAGAAAGACTAGATGGTGCCTGGCTACAACCGATGACTGCCATGACAGGGAACACAGTAGAGAACCCCTGATAGAGCAGGAGTGCAGCGGGATGCAGACCTCAAATTCTCATAAAAAGACCAGACTTAATGGTCTGACTGAGACTAGAAAGACCCAGAGATCATGGTCCCCAGACCTTCTGCTAGTCTAAGACAGGAACCATTCCCAAAGCCAACTCTTCAGACAGGGATTGGACTGGAGTATGACAGAAAATGATACTGGTGAGGGGTGAGCTTCTTGGATCAAGTAGACACATGAGACTATGTGGGCAGCTCCTGTCTTGAGGGGAGTCATGAAGGTCTATGGGGGCAGAAGCTGGCCGAATGGACATGGAATACAGGGTGGATTGAACAAGTATGTTGTCTCATTAGGGAGACAGAAACTGGGAGTATATATATAGCAAGGTGTATACAAGGTTTTATATGAGAAACTGACTTGATTTGTAAACTTTCACTTAAAGCACAATAAAAGTTAAAAAAAAAAAGAAAGGTATACACCCACTTCTTCCCCTTTGCAATTTCCATGTGCTCATTACAGTTTAGCTCACATTCCACTTCCTCCTGAAGCCTTCCCTGATGATGCCAGTTTGAATTCGGTTTCTCCTCTCTGTGCCTCACTCTTACCTTTACCAATCATAAAATTTACCATTGCTGTTGTTATTGTTGTTGTTAGGTGCCACTACCCGGTCCTATGCCATCCTCACAATCATTGTTATGCTTGAGCCCATTGTTGTAGCCGCTGTGTCAATCCATCTTGTTGAGGATCTTCCTCTTTTCTGCTGACCCTGTACTTTACCAAGCTTGACAACCTTCTTCAGAAACTGACCCCTCCTGACAACACGTCCAAAGTATGTAAGACGCAGTTTTGCCATCCTTACTTCTAAGGAGCATTCTGGTTGTACTACTTCCAAGACAGATTTATTCATCCTTTTGTCAGTCCACGGTATATTCAATATTTTTCACCAACACCACAGTTCAAAGGCAAAAATTCTTCTTTGGTCTTATTCATTGTCCAGCTTTCACATGCATATGAGGCAATTGAAAATATCATGGCTTGAGCCAAGGGTCTTCAAGGTGACACCTTTGCTTTTTAACACTTTAAAGAGGTCCTTTGAAGCAGATTTGCCCAATGCATTGCGTCTTTTGATTTCTTGACTGCTGCTTCCATGGCTGTTGATTGTAGATCCAAATAAAATGAAATGCTTGACAACTTCAATCTTTTCTCCGTTTATCATGATGTTGCTCATTGGTCCAGTTGTGGAGGATTTTTGTTTTCTTTATGTTGAGGTAATGCATACTGAAGGCTGTTGTCTTTGATCTTCATTAGTAAGTGCTTCAAGTCCTCTTCGGTTTCAGTAAGCAAGGTTGTGTCGTCTGCATAATGCAGGTTGTTAATGACTCTTCTGATACTCCATTCTTCTTCATATAGTCCAGCTTCTTGGATTATTTCCTCAGCATACAGTTTAAATAGATATGGTGAAAGGATACAGCTATGGCACACACCTTTCCTATCTTTAAACCACACAATATCCCCCTGTTCTGTTTGAATGACTGCTTCTTGATCTATGTACAGATTTCTCATGAGCACAGTTAAGTGTTCGGGAATTCCCACTCTTCACAGTGTTATCCATAATTTGTTATGATCCACACAGTCAAATGCCTTTGCATAGTCAATAAAACACAGGTAAACATCCTTCTGGTATTCTCTGCTTTCAGCCAGGATCCATCTGACATCAGCAATGATATCCCTGGTTCCACGTCCTCTTCTGAATCCAGCCTGAATATCTGGCAGTTCCCTGTCGATATACTGCTGCAGTCACTTTCGAATGATCTTCAGCAAAAATTTGCTTGTGTATGATATTGATGATATTTTTCGATAATTTCTGCATTCAGTAGAATCACCTTTCTTGGGAATAGGCACAAATATAAATACCATGCTGCATTGCGTTTGCTGTTTACTTGCCTATCTCCTTTCCCAGGAAGAGAGTTCATTAAGGTCAACAGGTATATCTCATCCCTGTATTTATGCTCAAAGTCTTACATAGTGTTGCTGGCAAACTGACTAAAAATAGATACTGAGTGAATGAATGAACAAATACATGATTCATATCTCTGATGTGATGTGAAACTTAAAGAAATTAGGAGATGAGATATAGACAAGTAAACACCTCATTTTCAGAAGGAAAATTATTTCAGGCGGGGAAACTAAATTAAATTTGGACAGCCTTGTACTGTGAAGAATTGCCCAGAAAATATATTCACCACCTCTATGTTTCTTCTTTGGTAATTAGATTACATTGCATAGATCTGGGCTCCATATATAATGAATGGTGCTGGGCCTATGCAAAGTCATTAGTGCGGGAAAGTTTAGGAACAGAAACTACTATAGTTGGAATGAGCCTCAGCAAATTTCTAGCCCAATCTCTTCTTTGCTGCAAATGATGGTTATTAAGGCACCTGAAGATACTCTGTGAAACCCACGCCTAACCTTCTTTTTTCTATGTTAAATACATCAAGCACTTTCAACTATTCTTCCTATGACTTGGTTTCTGGACTCTTCCTCATGACATGTTGATATGAGGGAATTGCTGTGATTCTGACTTCGGTTCAGTAACACATTAATTTTACAAACTAGTAAGAATCACCTGGGGATTCTAATATGCAGTTTCCTTATCTGTAAAGTTGGGATAATTTCAGCTTCTTTAAAGATTTTCGTGAGTGAAAATTTGAAGTAATGTAAAAAGGCTTTCGAAGTGATTTGTACCTAGAAGATGCTTCATAAAAAAAATAAGGATTTCTTCATTTTACACTCCACTTTCTCTTGCTCTCTCATTTAACCTATTGTGGAAAGTTACCTATGAATAATACCCTTAAGAGAATTGTTACTGACCCATTTAGCATTTTGTTTCCTTTGCAGAATTCCCACAATCTACACACCAAGGTGATCAGATAACCTGTCTTTGATTAAGTATTGTTACTATGACGATAATAACAATAATAATAAGTAATAAATGCCATAAGGTACACTATAGAAGTTCACATTTTAAGGAAGTAGTCCAACTTCAAGAAGTTTTTGCTCTCACTCCCCCTCGAAACATTCTTATTTTACCATGTCATGATCCATGGAACTCATTCACATTGTTGCAGACATAGGTGTAAAATTGGGGATGAAGGGAAGAAAAATTTACCGTAATTAGGTTGAGGAAAGAATTAGTGAACTCCAGTAAGTGAGTCAAAATTGAAATTCAACACGAGGCCATGGCTCTGGTAGGTAACAGTGAAGTAAGAACAGTAAAAAAAAATAAGTAAATAAATGAATCAGAACCCCAAGCAACTGGACACAGTGAAAACAAAATTGTACTATTGTAGATCCAAACTACTAGAAAAACGAGGGCTCATATTTACTAGCTATGTTTTCTTTAGTTCAGTGATTCACATGGTAAACATGCATTGGCAAAAACTCAGAGCTGAAGTGCTGTCATGTGCATAGTAGATACTCAAACAATACTAATGGAGGGATATGCAAGTAGCTGTCATATGATGCCTGGACATAAGTTTTGGTGCAAATGAATAAGTAATATGGAAAAACATATTAAAGGAACACAGCTAATTTCCTTAGAATTCATTTTGATTGCTGAGCAAGTAGTATGCAGATATATACAAAAAGATGAATCTTTTAACTATGAGAAACTGTGAAATCTGTACTAGCTATCTCTTGCTGCATACCCTTTTATATGAAAACGTCGTGGCTGAAAATGATGAATTATCATACCATTTCTGTGGATCAGGAATCTGAGGGTGGCTTAGCTGCGAGGTTCAGGCTCGGAGTCTCTCATAAGATTTCAAACAAACTGTCTGCTGAGGCTGCCTTCATCTGAAGACTTGATTGGAGGAGGAGTATTTGCTTCCAATATGGCTCACTCACATGGCCTTTAGCTGGAGGTCTCAATTCCTTGCTATATGGGCTTTTCCTCAGAGCTACCTAAGTGTTCTCTAAACATGGAAGCTGGCTTTTGCAAAGTGAGTGATTCAAGGGAGAGAAAGTGACCAAGACAGATGCCGTAGCACCTTTTTATAACTTAGTCTATGGTCTTCACACTGTTAAGTATGCCTTATTTATTCATTATAAATGAGTCACGGAGTCATTTATAACAACACTCAAGGATTAGCGAAGTCTCCTCATATATTATAACATAGCATAAAAGAAAGGAAGAGAAGTAAGAAAGATAGACCAAAAGAAAGGAGGAAGAGAGAGAGAAAGAAAGGGAGGAAGGGAGGAAGGAAGGAAAGAGAGAAAATTATTGAAACAAATTTTGATATTAACAGCAAAGCCTGGGAATACCATATTTTTATACAAATAACGCACACCATCTGCTTTTGTTTGCCAGTCATGCCCCACCCACAGCCCCCCAAGTACTTTTGTAAGCATGCTATGCTGTTTCTTTACAGCAGCATGTGAAAGAGGATTCACACCTCAGCTGTGAGTTTGCCTCTCTGAGGAGGGTGTGGGCGGTAAACAAATGCAGAAGGTGTGCGTTATTTGCGTAAAAACACAGTTGTTCACTGTGTGGGTGCCAGGGGAAGGTATCACTTCACAAACTGGGGTTGGTGGCAGAAGACCTGGATTCCTATCTAACTTTTGGGACTCCCTTCAATGAAATGGAGCCCTAGTACATAGTGGTTAAGAGCTCAGTTGCTAACAGAAAGGTCGGCAGTTCGAATCCACCAGCCACTCACTGGAAACCCTATGGGGCAGTTCTACTCTCTCCTATAGGGTCACTGTGAGTTGGAATCGACTCTGTGGCAATGAGTTTGGTTGGTTTTTGGTTTCAGTGAGGTACTGGACAAGTCATTTAAGCCTTTTTTTTTTTTTTTTTAATACCTAATCCTCTTTTTTTTAATCCTCACTTTCCCACTCTGTCAACTATGGTAATGATTCTCTTCCCCCCACCCCCAGCTCTGGCATCCCCAGAGTGGAGTTTCAAGAAGGCAGAGGAAAGATTGAGCGTAAGTGCACTTACAGACTGATCGTAAGAAGATACTTCTTCACAAAGCAACTATAATCTCTATTTGGCCTCTGTGTGTGAGTACTCTATTGCTGCATAAAAAAATACACCCAAAATATAGTGGCTTTTTAACCTTTTGCATGGTTCTGCATGTTACCTGGCTCTGCTACATGATTGTAGTCAAATGACAGTTGTATTTAAAATCTTTTAAAGGCTTGACTGGACAGCATACCCAGGTCAGCTGACTCAGCTGATGTTTGCTGTAGGCTGGAGCTCAGCCGTGGTCATAGACTAGAGCACCCACACAAGGCCTTTCAATGTGTCTTGGAGATCTCACAGCATTGCGGCTGGGTTTTCAAAAGGCAGGAAACAGAATTTTCCAGGCCACTTAAGGGCTACACCTAGGAATGTCACAGCAACACTTCCTCCCTAGTCTATTGTTCAAAACACTTAGACTCCAGGTGGTGGAGATATAAACTTCACCTCTTGGTGAAGGAGTTGTGAGTCATATTGTCAAAGAAAATGGAAGGATGGAGATATTTTTGCAACCATCTTTGGAAAGTACAATAGGCCACAATGTGATTATGCAACAGACAAAAGGACATTTTCTGCATAGGCACTGCAAATATTTGATTTAAAAAGAAAATCTCGGTTAGTTTTGATACTAATGATGTCTGTAATTAATTATTGATTGCTGCTGGTGCTGGTCCCCCGGAGCTGCTTTAGTAAACTCTCCTAATCTCTCAGGTTGCAAATTTAAGAGTTAGAAAAGTGGTTTACTCAATTAGGTTATCAATATGGTTCTTTTATTTTTTTTAATATTTTGGGTTTGTCTCACCACTTGTTTTTGAAACTTTTCTTCTGAGTATAGGTATGTGTGTGTCTGTGAACATACCCACTTCCACATATTTAATTGTCACATACTCACAGATTTAACAAAATGATTGAGTGAAGTGAACAAATTAACTTTTTCCTTAAAATTGTTGTTCAAATCTGTTGTCAAAATTGTCAATCTACAGAGAGCATAGATAAAAATTTACACTGGATTTATAGATGAAGTTAATTATACGTTATGCTTCCAGAATTTTCCCTTGGCCACCTAACAAGAAATAGTTTAGAGGTTGTTGTTTGTTATGACAAACCAGAACCCGTGTCATCATTTCTGTGTAGATCTGATTAAAACTTGCTCTGATTTATCAGGTTCCATATTTTATAAAAAGTGTGATGGCTTGTCAAAAGCCAGGTTTTCGCTTCTAGAAGACAAGCTAACTTTAAAAGACCATGGAACTAAAAGCTGTCTAAATAATGAGGAGTTAACATTAGGAGAGAAAAAATAGAATACACTTAATTTGTAAATTTATTCTTTCTTTTTTACATTATTCTATTTTTGCTTTGTATTTTTATATGGAGGCATTGAATCATTTAAAATTATATTTGGCTAAGACTCTAGATCAATGCTAAATTATAAAGGAGGGGATTGCATTTCTGGCAAAAGCAGACTAGGTTGTTTTGGTCAAACTTCTCTGTGAGAACAATTAGAAAAATTAGACTAAAATTAAAACACATGTGTTTGAAAGCATTGGAGTGCTACCAGAACAGTAAAGGTCTGTAGTTCCAAGACCAGGGAGAAGGAACCGCATACAGATGATGCCAACGTTGCCTTTCTCCTTGAGGCGACTGCTATACTAAAGTGGCAGTTAAGAACAGAGAAGCTGAGGAACTGAGAAGGGCCTTCAGATTTGTGCAACTGGTGATATAAAAATTGGATTTCAGTGCCTACCATGGTATATAAGAAAACACAACTTGACTGAAAACTTAAAAAAAAAAAAAAAGACCCACAGGAGGAGATCCAGATTATAGAATTATCTGAAACAAATAAATACATGATTATTATGCTCAAGGAAATAAAAGACAAGCTTGGAGAATGTCATCAGAAAATGGAACAACTGTAGAAAAGATTCAGATAGAATTTCTAGAATCAAATCAATATAATTACAAATTGAACACTCAAAGCACAACTAAAGACAGAGTTAAGAAACTTAAAGATAAGTCAGAAGAAAATATCCAAAATTGAAACACGAGAGATAATAGAATAAAAAGTACCAAGAAGACATAGGCTATAAGAGACACTGAAGTTTTTTTAAGAGGTAAAAGCCTCAAAACCATGTAATTGGAGCCTTATAATCAGGTAAGTGAGAATGGAAAAGAAGCAATCTTTAAAGACGTATTAGCTATGAATTTTACAAAGCTTAGATTAATCAAACCAGGTTCAAAAAGAACTGCCAACTGCAGAGTAAATGCGAGCAAACAAAATTACTAGGAAAATTGTGTTAAAATTACTAAAAAACAAAGAAAAAATCTTAAAACCAGGCAGAAGAAAAAAAAAACAATAATCTAGAAGCTTAAAATGCTGCTCTTTCCCAAAGTATAGGATCAGCAATAATATGTTTGTTTTCTGGGTTTAGTGGAATGTAGTTTTTCTGCTAGGCTATGGGTACAAGTATCAAAAGTAACAATATGTCACCCTGACACTTTTTGATAATCACAGATTAGATCCCAGGATTTCTGATATTCTGACAAAGAGATTTGATAGAGGGAAGTAAATCCTTTAACGAAAAGAAATAAATAGGCCCACATAAAGCAGAGACTGCATTAGCCTGAGACCAGAAGAACTAGATGCTATCCAGTTACATCCAATGACGGCCTAACAAGGAACACAACAGAGAACCCCTGATGGAGCAGGAGAGCAGTGGAATGCAGACCCCAAATTCTTGTAAAAAGACCAGACTTAAAATGGTCTCACTCAGACCAGAGTGAGGTCGTGGTCCCCAGACCTTCTGTTAGCCTAAGACAGGAACCACTCCCAAAGCCAACTCTTCAGACAGGGATTGGACTGGGCTATGGGATAGAAAATGATACTGGGGAGGAGTGAGCTTCTTGGATCAAGTAGACACATGAGACTATATTGGCATCTCCTGTCTGAAGGGGAAATGAGAGGGTAAAGGGGATCAGAAGCGGGCCAAATGGACACAAAAAGAGAGAGTGGAGGGAGGGAATGTGCTGTCTCATTAGGGGGAGAGCAATTAGGAGTATATAGCAAGGTGTTTATAAATTTTTGTATGAGAGTCTGACTTGATTTGTAAACTTTCACTTAAAGCACAATAAAAAAAAAAAGAAAGAATTAAGTCACGAGTGTTATGTGGAAGAAACCTGATTGTATGAATTTGTATTTCTTTGAATTTTATTTTATGTGAAGTTAATTTTAAATATATTGCAGTTCATTAGTTTCACAAAGAGCTGTACTGTTAAAGTTAAAACACACTTAAAGTAGTTAAGCGAATTAAGCTTATTTGCAGAAAACTGTGACTATGGGAATTCTGGATATTGAACCAAAACAATCGCATCTTCTTGTGTAGAACAATTTGAATTGCTAGCATTCTAGCTATAAAAGAAATAGGGTTGAAGTGCTGTTTATGAGAACAATAAAACATACTTCAGTTTTGAGGTACAGATAGGAAAAACAAATATAGCTTGTTATAGAAAGTCAGAAAGTTTTTATCTTTTTATGTAAACCCATTAACTAAGAAAAAGGTTGAAAAATAGCTGTAAAAATGTTGTCGAAGTCTGACCTCATCTAAATTCACAAAGGGGTTAGAATCATCATCAATAGCCCAAGGCTGATTTCTATGAGGTAGAGGTCAGAAGTACCTCCTGTCTCCAGCATTTAACAACCCTAACACCAGCCGCCCCCTCCTCCCACCGCCCCATCACTCTCTGCTTCTCTTCAGAGTTCAATAATTTGTGGCAATGGCCACACAGAACTCGCAGACCATATCCACAGTTACGGGGATAAGTATGGAAGTAACAGGTTACAACTCAGGATCAAGACTGACTCAGGATACAGTTCTTCAATCAGGACAGCTTTTCTTCAGCTATGCCCACAGCAGCCTCTTTTTGGTCCTCTATCCTCAGCCTCTCGGCCCCTTGGCTTGGCTTCTGCCCTGCCCAGGCAAGTGTTACAAAGCTATTTAGCTCTGCCAATAAGTGCCCAGAGGCACTCCACTCTGTCAGGAAGCCACCTACACATAGTTTCTTAGCTCTTTCACTTTGTGGGTCAGCATATCCAGCTGTGCTCTGCGAACTGGGAAGCCCAATGAGCTGTCTCGAACTCGTCTCCTGGTTCTGCTGCCACTGTTTCTCTGCTATTGCTTCTCCCTGTCTCGCACCATCTCCGGTATTACAGCTCTCTGTCTGTCTCCTGGGTCTAGGAAGATCTCAGTGCAGGGAAGCTGGGTCCAAAGGTTGCACGTTACCCCCAGCTCTCCATTCTTGATTGTACTGAGGCCTCCTCTCTGCTCTGCAATTGACTTTCTTTTTGAGCTTAGCAGAATGGAAAAACTGACCAATCCCCACGTTAGGGTTCCCTGTATATTATTTGCATGGCCCTACCCTCATAGGGTTCTATGCACCTTATTTGTATTCTTAGCAGGCTGTCAGAACCCCTTGGTGGGCCAAAAGCACCGTATTTGTGTAGTACCACCTAATCATTATGTGTGGAGTTGCAAGACCATGTGTGGCTAAAAGGACCATATTAAATAACTCACTGCACCACAGTAGCCATTGCATATTTCATCCAGTAAAGCTATTTCTCTCATTGTGTCCCAGTTTTAATAATTTGATTTCTATGTGGCATTACTGTTTATTCAAATAATTCTTTTCTATCTGGCTACTCAGCTTCAAATAAGGCAATCGATAAAGTGGATAGCATCATTTCTCCATCCTATAAGTGGATCATTTAAGACTCAGAGTGCCAGACCTGGGGTCACAGACATGGAAACTTATAGACATAGGGTTATAGCAAATGATTTCTGACTGTAAATCCTGGGCCTTTCCCCACAACAAACAATGACCTTTATTCACTTATATAGTCATTCAAGTCATTATTGAGCATGTGGGATATATTGAATTCTTCTTAAAGTGCTCTGGGTACTTTACAAGATTATTAAAGAGATAGGCTATAAACCCAAGAGGAAATTTGAGCTAAGATACAAACATCATACAAAAATGTACATTTAAGTAAAAAAAATTAAAACAAATATTTAATGTACTCAATATATTTAAATATATACAGCTGGAAATAGGAGACAACCAAGCATGGGAATATAGGCTGGTTTCAGTTCAATTGTGTTTCCCCAAAATATGAATTATACCTGTAAGTTTAATCCTGTTTGGAAATAGGGTTTTTCTTTTACTATATCATTGAGGTTATAGCAGTGTAGGGTGCATCCTAAACCTAAACACTTGTTGTTTATCACTTGTTTTTTTTTTTTTTTTGAATATTTTATTGTTGTTCAGGTAAAAGTTTACAGAACAAAGTAGTTTCCCATCCAACAATTTATACTCAACATTTTTCGTGACATTGGTTGTAAATCCCTGAACACTTAATCACTTCTGGATCATAAAAAGATAGGAATAGACACAAAGATACACACCAGGGGAAGATAGACTCTGAGGAATACCGAGGAAATTCAAGGAATTCTAAATATTGCTGGCAGACTCCAGAAACTGAAAGAAGGAATCACAGAAGAAATTAACATGGCCAAAATATTATCTGTTTTTTTTTTTTTAACCTACAGAATTGTGAGAAGATAAATTTCTGTTCTTTAAAGCCACCCCTTTGTGGTATTTCTGTCATGGGGATGTTACTGCAATTTTGTGAGTTAGAGCCGCCTGCCACAAACAGCGAATTCTTGAGACAGGGGTGAGGTGGCTAGCAAGAGCTTTATTATATGTACTGGTATATGGAGACAGAGGGGAATGATCTCCTCTTAAAGCTGCCTGTCTCCAGGAACTGCAGTCCAGCTGGGATTTTATAGGGAAAGGGGAACATGGGTTTTAGGAACTTGTGGAATGTACATTCTCTTTCTCTTTGGTTTCGGTGGTCATATTTCAAACATGTTAATTTTTTTCTTGCTGTTATCCCATCAGCCCAGGGGGTGGCTGGTGCCATACTTTGTCTTATTTGACAGACTTAGATTGATATCACTTGTTTTTCAAGACCCTAGGGGATACATTAGTTAACATTTCACTTTTAGGGGAGTTAAAAGCAAAATCATACTTGGAGACAGAGACAGGCTAGGGAAAGGAAAAATGGGGCAGGTTTTAAGATACGGCTGAACAGCCTGTTTCAGGAACACTAGATAAGTAAGACACAGGCTGATTTCCTCATAAGTTGTGACTCTTGTGTTGAGATAGAACTAAAGATCAAATTTATTTCTTCTTTCCATTAGTAGCCTTTTCATACTTCAGATATTTTTGATTACTTATTTTATTTAAATAATTTAAATTTCACCAAAGAAAAACTTCTTTCAAAAGAGACCACAAAAAATTTATATTAAATTACGAGTTTTGTAAAATAATTGAATGAAGTTGTCTTTTAGTTGCCATTTTCACTTCTCAGGTTATTGTTGTTAGGAGCCATTGAATCAGTTCTGAATCATAGCAACCCCATATATAACGGAATGAAACATTGCCTCGTCCTGTGCTATCTTCACGGTAGTAGATATGTTTGAGTTCATTGTTGCAGCTACTTCATCAATCCATCTCATTGAGGGTCTTCCTCTTTTTCGCTCACCCTCTACTTTACCAAGCATGATACCCTTCTCCAGGGATTGGGCCCTCCTGATAATGCGTGCACAGTGGGTGAGTCTTACTTCACAGGTAGAAAAGTACAAATAACAGAGTCAATGCAATAATGTTTGCGTTTGTTTCTTAGGGCCACTTTAACACAGTATCAAAAATGGGTAACTTAAAACTTACAGAAAAGTGTCATGTCAAGGAGGCTAGATTCTAAATTCAGGATGCCAACAGAGTGATGTTCTCACTGAAGGCACAAAGACCCTTTCTTGTCTTTCTCAGCTTCCTGTAGTCTCAGGCATTATTTGGCTTCTAGATGCATCTTTACATGGCTGTCGTAACTCTGTCCTTCTGTGTCTCTTTTTCCTCTTTTATAAAGACACCACTCAAATTGAATTAGGACCCACCTTACTCCAGTATAACTTAACGTTAACTAGTAATGTCTTCAAAGAACCTATTTCCAAATTAGGACACATGCACAAGAACTGAGTGATAGAACTTCAACATACCTTTTGTGGGACAACAATGTCTAAAAAGCACATTGATAGATTAGATTGCCTCCTATATCCTTAGCACAGTCTCAAGCAAAGATCACAAACAGTTGGTCAAGCTCTAATAGAGTGTTTCCATTGAGGGCAGGCCATAGTTAAGGAGCACTATTTGAAAATGGTTACATGAGGGGATTTTTCTCTGACCTTTCATAGTGAAAAACTAGTGGGGATTTTGGAGGTAAAACTCTTGAGAAAGTTTGGGGATTCCTCCAAGTCTGGGCCTCCAGGAGTGGTTATCTCTCAAACTATTCCACACTTAGTCTCTAGAGATCAGTCAATTACTTTTAAGTATTCCCAGCCAACACAGGGAAATCCTGGTGGTGTAGTGGTTAAGTGCTGCAGCTGGTAACCAAAAGGTTGGCAGTTCGAGCCCACCAGGTGCTGCGTGGAAACTCTACGGGGTAATTCTATTCCCGTTGACTTGACTGCAATAAGTTTTTTATATCAACCAGAGCTCAGTAAAATTTCTAAAAATACAGAAAAAAAATTTTGTTTGTGACCTTTTTTCATATAAATTGACTTGAGACAAAAAATGTATTTTCTTTTATTTTTTTCTTACAGAGAAGGAGATTTGGTTTATCTCGTGTCGTAGGGTTCTTTTGAGTAATGGAACAAATTAGATGGATACATAGGTAGACAGACAGACAGGTAGGTAGATATTGATTTTATTTCAAGGGATTAGCTCATGTGATTGTGGGTTGTGGCGGTGGTAAATTCAAAATCCATAGATGAGGTGACAGACTGCAGACTCCTGCTGATTTGTGGTATTGTGGAAAGCTGACAAGTTTGCAAATCCATAGGTCAGGTGGCAAGCTGGAGATTTCTGCAGGCTGATGTCCCAAGATCTGTAGATTAGGTGACAAAAACAGTATAGAGTGGAAGAGAAAATGCGTTCTGCCAAAATATGTATTTGTAGTCTTAAGGCAGAAGACACTCCAAGGACACTCCCTTTCAACTAATTGATTGACCACGTAACATTAGATTAAATTATGGAAGTCCTTTACCTTAAATTATACCAAGGAACAGCAACTGATCTAGTGTTTAGCTAAACCACTGGGAACTACAGCCTGGCCAAGAAGACACAAAAATTAACCATGACATATTGATTATTTAGTGGGTGATTATTTAGTGGCTGTTTGCTTGTTTTGTAATAGAATGGTTCTCTAGCCTCGATACTTTTTTTAAGTTTTGTTTTAAAGCTACCCGGATCAGAGTAGCTTGATTCGGCATGATAGAGATAGATATAGATAGCAGAGCTAGCCATGATCAGAGAATAAATAAATGCAATGACTGATATTTGGATTCAAAAAGATGAAAATTTTATTTCCAGATAAAACCTACTGCCATTAAGTTGATTTGGACTTATAATGTTACAGCAATTTTGAGAGTTAGAGCTGCCTGCCACAAACAGCGAATTCTTGAGAAGTGGGTGAGGTAGGTAGCAAAAACTTTATTATATATACTGGCATACGGAGACAGAGGGGAATGATCTCCTCCTAAGCCTGTCTGTCTCAAGAAACTGGAGGCCAGCTGGGATTTTATAAGGAAAAGGAGACAGGGGTTTTAGGAACATATGGGATGTCCATTCTCTTTCTGTGTGGCTTTGGTGGTCACGTCTCAAACATGTTGATCTTTTCCTGCCATTATCCCATCAGCCCAGGGGATGACTGGTGCCGTGCTGGTGAGTATCATCCTGTTTGACAGGCTTAGATTGATATCACCTCTTTTTCCACGGTCCTAGGGGAAACATTGGTTAACTTTCAACTTTTAAAGGCGCTAACATCAAAATCATGCTTGGAGACAGAGACAGGCTAGGAAAGAGGAAAAAAAATGGCGCAGGTTCTGTTCAAGATATGTCTGGGCAGCCTGTTCCAACAGCAACATTATACGACAGCACAGAACTGCCCCACAGGGTTCCCAAACCTGTAATTTTTATGAAGGAGCCCTGGTGGCACAGTGTTTAAAGTGCTCGGCTGCCCAAAATTTCAGTTGTCCTAATTCACCAGCTTCTCTGAAGGAGAAAGGTGATGCAGTCTTCTTCTGTAAAGATTTACAGCCTTGGAAACCCTGTGGGACAGATCTACTTTGTCTTATAGGATCGCTAAAAGTTGGAATCAACTGGGTGGCAACGGGTTTAGTTTCATTTTGTGCATACTGCCACATCTTTCTCCCAAAGAGTGGGTTTCAACCTTTCAATTTTCAGCTGAGTGCCACGAGGGTTCCTTTTTATTTTTAGACAATAGTTTTTCTTTTCCTTTTTTTTTTTTTGCCCTAAGTACAGAGATATCATTGAATTCATGTTCAGGGGATGATGCTGCTCACAGTACCAGACCCCATGGGTTCGTGCCAACTCTTCGACCAGCAGTTGACTGTCAGCCTCTCTAAACAGAAGTTTTGGCCAGCCTGTCACTTAGAGAGTGCTGGCAGTTGCTCCTGTTTGTTCTGTTCATTCTTCTTGGGTAGCTGCAATTCAGTGTATTCATTTTCCTGTGCCTGTTTCTTTTAGTTGCATAATGAAACAATAATCATTTACTCTTAAGTGAAGAATATAGACTGCATGTAAAAAGCTTCTAGTATAGAAAGTGGAGCTTAGTAGGAAACTAATAAATATATACTTACAATGATTTTTTTATAAGGAACTTTTAATTATCATTTCCTGTGCTTTTAATGATCTTTGGTCAGTACTATTATAAGAAAAAAAAAATCATTTGACAAAATAAACAAAACAAATTGAACTTGTTTTTTTTTTTTTTTCTTTCTCCATATTCATTCACATGTCCAATTCATCCATTCATGTATTGAATGTCTCCCATTTGATAAACCTTCAGGTATACCATTTGACTTTTCTGCCCCCATTTGTCCTTGCCTGCTTTATCAAGACTCTCTAATGAAAACAAAAAAAATGAAACTAAGCCTATATCAAATGTAGGAAACCAGGTGGACCATTAATTTTTTCCTCCAGTCTCCATTTTAACTTCCTTTCCTCCCGCTTTCAATAAACCAAAAACCCAAACCCTGTTGCCATGGAGTTGATTCCAACTCAAAGGTGCATATCCTCTCTTTAGTTCTATTCTTTTTCCCTCTTTCTCATGCTTTTGTTCATGGAGTTATTCCTTTATTCAGTAAACACTGAGTGCCAAGTGCCAGAGACTCAAAAAATTGTGCTACTATCTGTAAAAGAGTAGCAATCAAGTGTCTGCATCTTTTAACATAGCGTAGTGAAGAATATGGAAACCCTGGTGGTGTAGTGGTTAAGTGCTACGGCTGCTAACCAAAGGGTTGGCAGTTCAAATCTTCCAGGAACTCCTTGGAAACTCTATGGGGCAGTTCTACTCTGTCTTATAGGGTCGCTATGAGTCAGAATCGAGTCGACAGCACTGGGTTTGGTGTTTTTGGCTTAGTGAAGAATACAGATATTAGATAAGTAAATTCAAGTTAGATGAGATATTTTACTGTCCTTTTCTCTCTCTCTGTCTTCTGCTTCTCTCACACACACATGTTAATTTCCAAGATATCTTCCATAGGGCTGTGTAATCTAATGGATTCTGAAAGTGGGGCAATTACGATTCCGTTTAGCAGTCCCATTTAATGTTGCTTGTTTTATACCCTTAGCTGGCATATTCGGATAGTTCCTTCTTGTTCCTTTTGCCCAGATTCCATATCTAGTCATAGATGACCACTTGTAAATTGTGAAGGCTATCTGCAGCTTAATTTGTTGCATTCGTCTACCTTCCACATGGGATTGCCGTGTAGATTCAAGCCTTATGGTCTTTCGTTATTCCTGTTACCTTGGATCATATTCTCTTTCATACAATGTCTTCAGGAATTAATGTTTGGAGCAGAGGTGGCTTTGGAGAGCAATGTGCTGCATCTGCTCTGCCTTTGTCCACTCAGCAGGGACAGACACAGAGCATGGTGAGACATCGTGTACTGCATTATTTAGCAATGAGCAAGGAGGGGGACACCCCTAGAGAAGAATGTGCTTTTAAACTGGGGAGGGGGGCGGAAATGATTAAGGACCATGAGCTTGAAAGAAACAGCAGTAGCAGATGTTGTAAAGCACCAATAAGGAGGAAAGAAAGGCAACAGCTGAGAATGAATTGATTTTCCTCCCAAGTCTTGCGTCCTTACTCAATCATGCCAGATGGAGAAGCACTTGCTTAGACATAAAGTCCTGTTGGTCTCGCTACCCTTCCCACAAGAGAACTGGTTGGAAATACTTCCCCAAAGCAGCAGAATGATAAAATCAAATTCACTGTTTTATTCATTAAGCAAGATTCAATTTATCTCACTGATTTGAGAAAGCAAGCTGTGGTAGAGAAGAATAGAATGGATTTGAGAAAAGTGACTTTGAATCTCAATTCTTTCACTTGCTACCTGTATGGCTTTGAGGGAGTTTCTCATCCTTTCTGAGCCTTACTATTCTCACTTACAAAACAATAAGAGGTAACATTTATTGAGACCTTACTTTGTGCTAGGCATTATGGTAATTATTTTATTCTCTCATTTAATCCTCCCAGCAAACTTTTGATGTATTCATTAGTAGCTGGTTTCTATAAGAGAAAATAAAATAAAATAAGATAATTTATGGAGTTTAATTCACTTGTAAAGGTAGGAAATCTAATGTAGAAATAAGTGTGTGGGTGCTAGGGCAGGAGTTCATGAGTTCAAATATCAACTTCATCGTGTAAGCTTGGACATCTCTCTTGACTTCTTTGTGCCACAGCTTCTTCATCAATAAATGTGAGCATTTAGACTAACTTTCATATAATGTCTATGGATTTGAGATTCCAGAGTGTTTTTAATTTCATTCCCGGAATATAATAATATATGTTAATTATTATTATTATCATTTTATGCTAGGTCACTCAGTGTATAAGTAACAAAACAGAATCCAAACCCAAGCCTGTCTGGCTTCAAAGCTCAACCTGTATTTATTTGTACTGGTCAGTGATGTTTTGAGGGTTAATTGCTATAGTCTATTGAAATCCCAGAACTTAGTAGGTGCCTTTTAGTTTCTCCCAGGCCCTTCCCTTTTCCTTCTAGCTGGCCACAGAATAAAATCTTGCATTTTACAAGATTTTATTTTCACACTTCCCCAGTTTTTATTGTACCCCTCAGATGATTCTTTTTCAAACAATTCCTGGACTCCTCTTCCCTATTCTACCTTGTAAATATTGCTGATACAGTTATATACATGGCCAATTCTTCTCCTCATTCTTCATGTTCTCTTATAAGAAATTATACACCAATTTCTCTGTCAAATAGAAGAGCAAATCCAGACTTAGTAAGGAAAGACCTTATTTGAAATAAGGAAAGAAGAGACAATTGCAGTAGAGGAGGGATTCTATTGCAATAGAAATTAGCCTGTAACCATAGGCCAGCATTGTTTTCATTAAAAAAAGAAAAAAAAAAAAAAGTTGCCATCCAGTCCATTCCGATTTATGGCAACTTCAAGTATGTCAGAGTAAAATTGTGTTCCAAGCCTTTCTTCTAAGTCACCTTTATATAGACTTGAATCTCCAGACTTTCAATTAATAGCCGAACGTGTAAACAATTTGTACCACTCAAGGACCCTTTTTCTTTAATAAAACCAGAAAAATCCACTACCATAGAGTAGATTCTGACTTATAGCAACGCTATAGGACAGAGTAGAACTTCCTTATAGAATTTCCAAGGCTGTAAATCTTTACTGAAGCAGACTGCTACATCTTTCTCCTGCAGAGCAGCTTGTGGGTTCAAACTGCTGACCATTAGATTAGCAGCAGTGCTTTAAACCCTTTCAAAACCCATGGGACATACTGTATGTATCCCACTCAGTTTTTAGGCCTCTGGAGTTTTTTGGAAAGGAGATAGGCTGATTTTAACATGTTTAGCCTCAAGGTGAGAGCCCTTTGGAATGCATGAAACTCAGGAACCCTGAGTTGGAGCTCATTTTTATGTAGATTGAGCATTGTCTTAGGTGTTGCCTCCTCGATGTGTGAATTTTCTAAACTTTTGAGAGATTTGCCTTTATTTCTATGAGACAAGCCTCCTCACTCTGTTTTCCAGTTACTATGTTCTCCTGCTAAGGTACTTATTGCAAGAATAAACTGTTGCCAGTCTCCATTCAGTCATAGTGGCTATTTTCTCCTTGATATCATTAATTTTTCCAGGCTTTACTGGCTCCTATTTTTCTAGCCTCTGAACAGTAAATAATGCCTTTGAAATAAGAAGTAATGTATTGCAGTGGTACTTTTCAAGAGATTAGAATGCCTACAAATTACTCTTAATCTACATTTAATCTTAGGGCCCAATCATTGCTTCTACATGTAACAGGTGGAACGCGCCACTGTGAGCAGTTCTGTAGTATACCAGGGCAGCTCTTTCTGCTTCTTCGCTGTTAGTAGTGCTTTTCCTGAGATTCAAATTCCTTTAGTTTTATTTATTTGGCCTGTAAGTACTGCTTTATAGTGTAATTTTCTTGAGATTAAAAAATCCCTTGGCTTTATTTATTTGGGTTGTAAGTACTATTTTTGCATAAAGAAGAATGTATCATAGCATGTTTTGAAAAGTTTCATGAAAAATTTTTAAAAAGGCTAAGAAGAAGGAGCCTAGGATTAAATGTATATGCAGTCATTGTCAGGTGCCTTAATGTTTTGCAAATTCTCAAGAAATAAAAGTAAATGAGTACATAAATAAATAAATAATTTTGTTGCCCAATTAGGGTCCATGCCCTGGAGCAGTTCAGTCAATGAAATGTACTACAAGTCAGGAAGAGAGAGAAGTTTATTTAGGAGGTGTCCACCAACAGGAAATCCAACAACCATGCAAGCTGTCTCTATGGAGTCTCAAAAGGCATCATTACATAGAGCTTATATATGATTTTACAAAGGTTAGAAGTTTCTTTGTAGCCTAGAGATTGTTGTCGGTGCCTCTATGCCTTTAATTAAAGAAGGTTCTTGCCTCTTACTGGTCAAGAATGAGCAGGTAAGGCACAGAGAGTTTTCCATAAGAGCAAAGCTTTATTAAAAGAGGTTTTTAAGCAGAGACGAGGAGGGCCTAGGCAACGCTTACCCCTGACTCACAGAACAAAGGACTTGCATGAATTTTTAAAGGTTTTTGGCCAGGAAAAAAATTATGTTTATTCATAGGTATAGGCAGGTTTTCCAGGAGGTGGCCCATCTGGGTGGAGATATGTCGACTACAGCGTGTGTGCAGCAGCTGTCTAAGATGGCTTTAAGATGGCTCCTGTCTCAGAGGCCTCTGGGGTTCATAGCAGGACTTATTATGGGGTGTCGCACCTGTGCAGTCTCTTGCTCCCCGAGTTCAATTCCCCAGCTGCAGCTGCAGCCTCTCAGTGCCCCTGACGGAAGGTCACACAGTAGTCTGAGCATGTCCCTGGGGCTGGTTTCATCCAGCTGCTTCTGAAAGACAACTTTAGAGAAGGTTATGGCCGTTTTCTGATACCCTGCCCCATTGTTCTGGGGCATGTCTTTGTTTCTGCACCCTGGCCCATTTCCTATTACTTTGTTACTTTAATTTGTTTATGTGAATTGCAGATTTGGGGGCCTCTCTGTTCCCTGTCTTAAGATAGCATAGCAAGTTGAGTTATTCATTACAAGATAATTACAAGAGACTTTTCATCAGACTAAAGTGATATACACCAGACATCTTATCAGGCTAAAGATACACATTCCAGACATCTGGGGTCTGATCTTCTGTGGGGGCTGTAAGTTACAGGTGGCCAGACAGCAAACCAAAGTCATTAACAAAGGTATGCAGAAAAAAGAAGGAAGGTAAAAAAAAAAAAAAGTATAGGCTCATCATTGTGTTAATTATGTCAAGCTCTCAGTCGCCCACTTTAAAAAGGAGAAAACATGCTGGGAAGTATGCTGGGGAGTATTAGGGTCACAATTTTATAATTGACTCATATCAATAGGATTTACCAAGTCCAGCATCTGCTGGGACATATGCGATCACAGATAATGGGTATCGAAATCCATCATTCATAACAAAAATTCTTTATTGGTTTTTTAATCAGCCTGCCTTTATTAGTGAAAAAACATAAACCACAAACCAAAGCCTTTACTGTTGAGTCAATTCTGACTCATAGCAGAGTAGAACAGCCCCATAGGGTTTCCAAGGAGTGACTGGTGGATTCGAACTGCCTACCTCTTAGTTAGCAGCAGTATCCCTTAACCACTGTGAATTGGTTCTTTAATCAGGATGCCTTCATTATTGAAAACACATAGTATTAACAAAAAATTCAAAGGACAAAATAATTGAGTCTTGAAAAGGTTATTAACTACTATACCATCAGAGCTCCTCTTCTCTAAAACAAAAACAAAACCAAGCAAACAAACAAACAAACAAAATTCATTGCCATTGAGTCCATTCTGACTCATAGCAACTGTTATGAATTGAATTGTGTCCCTCTAAAAAGTGTATCAACTTGACTAGGCCGTGATTCCCAGTTTTGTGTGAATATCCACCATTTTGTCCTCTGAAGTGATTTTTCTATGTGTTGTAAATCCTACTTCTATGATATTAGATGCAGTAATATTAATGAGACAGGGCTTAATCTACAAGATTAGTTTTTATCTTGAGCCAATCTCTTTTGAGATATAAAAGAGAGAAGTGAGAGACAGGGAGACCTCATATCAACAAGACAATAGTGTCGGGGCAAAGCACTTCCTTTGGACCTGGGTTCCCTGAGCTAAGAAGTTCCTAGACTAAAGGAAGATTGATGACAAGGACCTTCCTCCAGAGCCGACAGAGAGAGGAAGTCTTTCCCTGGAACTGGTGCTCTGAATTTAGACTTCTAGCCTCTCAGACTGTGATAGAATAAGCTTCTGTTTGTTAAAGTCATCCACTTGTGGTATTTCTGTTATAGCAGCACTAGATAACCAAGACAATGACTCTATAAAACAGCATAGAAATGCCCCATAGGGTCCCCAAGGAGTGGCTGGTGGATTCAAACTGCAAATCTTTTGGTTTAGCAGCTGAGCAAGAGAGTAGTAAATATACTAGAAAGAACCTGATACGGGGAACTGGCTAGAACGGGAGTGGCATGATAGGGCAGTAGATGAGAGAGTGTCTTACCCCAAAGCCAGCCTATACACAGGAGAGGCTGTATACTGATTCAGCTTGATGATGGATCAAAGTTGAGGGACCTGGTAGGAGAAAATCTTATCCAAAGTTTAGTTAACAAGCATTTTGTTCTCAGTAGTTATTGGGGATAAGAAGTTAAGTTAATCATTTATGAGACTAAATATGGGAATTCATAAGGCCCTTTTCATGTAGTCGTTAAGAGCTTGGCTGCTAACTGAAAAATCAGCAGTTCAAATCCAACTGCTCCTTGGAAACCCTATGAGGCAATTCTACTCTTTCCTATAGGTGGATATGAGTCGGAATCAACAAGAAGGCAACAGGTTTGGTTTTTTGGTTTAGTTAGTGCAAATGATTAATATGCTTGGCTGCTAACCAAAAATGTGGTGGTTCTAGCCCACCAGCCCATCCATATGTGCCTCAGAAGAAAGGACTGGATATCTACTATTGAAAAATCAGCCAATGAAAACCCCAGGGAGCACAATTCTACTCTGACACACATGGGATCACCGTGAGTCAGAATGAACTCAATGGCAACCGGTGGTGGTGGTTGTGGACTTTGGCCTTGTCGCAGGTTAAAAAAAAAGGGGGGGAAGGGGGATCCATGAGCCTGATCTAAGTATAGAATGTGTAGTTCTTCGCTGTAAGCAGCTTCCAGGAACACAAAAGGATGGGGGAGGGGGCGTGTTTCTTGATTTTCCCTGTTTTCTAGGATCAGAGTATTCTTGAGTAAAGTTCAACATTGTCAACTCCCAAGCGTTATCTCTAGATGAGCCTAAGTATGCCTGTTTGACGTCATCACCCTAAAATAACATAAGCATTGTAAGTCAATATTTCTCAGACTAAACTCATTTCCCTGCTACAATTGAAAATCTTTTTGCAATTTTTTCTTTCCTTGGTGGTAACACCATCCACGTAGTTGCCTGATACAAAAATCTGGGAATGGAAACAAGGAAAACAAAAACGGTTTTAGCTAATTCTACTTCTTATGTATCAGAAATTTAACTTGTATACAAATATAGATAAACATATGGAGGAGAGAAGGACATTTGTGGAAACAAATGAGTGACTAGACTCTCATAAACGGCAGGAAGTTTGGTCATAAACAAAATTATACAGTGGGAAATGTTGGGCTGCATCTTTTATTTTTATAAAACCATATTGTTTTTTCTTGTTGCAGACACAATGAATGTTCTTGTAGGAAATAGATGCACATATATATGTTATAAAATTAAATGGGCTCATTTTATACATGCAGGTTTGTAGCTGTCATTCTTCCACTTAAGAATGTATTTTGACTATTTACCATTGTCACAATTATTCCATCATTTTAAATCGTCATTTAAGCAATCAGCATTCCCTTTCACTGGATGTTGATGTTGTTTCTAATGATTTTACACACCTATTTTTGTAAATAGATACTGTTTCTAAGAATAAATTCCTAGCAGTGGATATGGTAGTTCCAAAGGAATGAGCATTTTTCAAGCACTAAATAGGGTTGTCTTACAGGAAGCAACTATCACCTTGTATTGTCCAGAAAGAAAAAAAAAATTGACTATTTCCCTACACACTCCCCAATAAGAAAATTCTACTTAAAGTATATAACCCATCAAATGATTAATTTACATTTATTTGATTACTAGTGTATTTGAGCTTTTTCTCCTATGTGCGTTGGCCATTCATGTGTTAGTGTTGTGACTTGATCCATATTCTAAATCAAAAATATACTGAAGCACATTAAATAGGTGGCTCCACGTGCAAATACTTTCCTTGTAAATCACCGTTCTGAATCTTAAGTCTAGAGAAATAGTCAGCTATACTTTTAAACCTGAAAAAGTATGTAGAGAAAACTTCCTCCTCTGAAAGAACTTTTATTGAAATAATATCTACCTGTGTCAAGCTTTTACATTATTAATTTAATTCCTATTGCAAATCTATGAGAAGGAAATTATTTTTCCATTTTATAGACAAGAAAATTTAGTATTAAGGAATGTCAATTAACTTTCTACAAGGCGTATATGTAATAGATTTTGCAGGTAGGACTTTCCACTTTTAACAGCTGTCTTAAGGGTATCTTGAACTGATGTAATTTGACTTTATACCTATTTTAAAAACATGAATGTTCTCTGAAGTTTCTTAATTGTTTTCTTATAAAGCGACATACTTCAGACAAGTAGATTTGCAATGCAAAGACAGAGGGTTTGGACAGCTAGGCCTTGAAGGAAGAGGGTCACAATCGGAGCAACCAGTTGTAGCATAGTTGATTCTGACTCATGGCGACCCCGTGTGCATCAGAGAACTATACTCCATAGTGTTTCTAGCATCTGATTTTTCAGAAATAGATCACCTTTCTTCTGAGGCACTTCTCAGTGGACTTGAACTGCCAACCTTTAGGTTAGCAACTGAGAGTTAACCACTTATGTCTGAGTGTCATTGGAGCTAAAAGGAAGAAAAAAATATATATCTATATATAGGTTAAGATGCTCAGACTCTAAGCAATGAATTAATAACTAAATCACTGGATTACTTTTACTTTAGATGTGCATAAATTCAAATGACAATACTGTACTGTTTTTATAAAACATTTACATAGTCTATTACAGAAATATTTGGTTTTCTGTCACAACAGTTGGCTGTCCTCTGCGTTAGCACCACCCTGGGACTGATGCATTAAGTTGGTGAGGTGCTGTGACTTAGTGGTGAGGATGCTATCTTTAATGACATTCATTGGATAACCACATGTCCTGTGAAACATCCCAGGCAGGATCATCAATGATCTGTATTCTGTATTGGACCTTTTTATGAGCCTTTGTGATTATAAATTAAAAGACCTCTCAATGATTCTCACAACTATTCACAGTGCAAATATGACCATTTTTCTGATGAAATAAAAATATAGAGTTAGGAAACATCTTGGCTTAAAAGCAGCTGCTATTATTGAGGTCCTTTCATTCCCTTTCTGCCTTGACAATTGTAAGCTTTTGGTAAGGCAGAGACATAATTGCCTCCATTTCTACCCTTATGTTATCAAATCAATAGATGGTCTCTTCAGTCCTGGAATAGAAAAACTCAATCCTTTTTCTGTCATCCTGTGTAAAGAAGGACAGAGAGACAGACAGTGGGAGGGATGGAAGGAGAAAGGAAGGACTGGAGGAGAGAAGAGGAAGGGAGGGAGGGAGGAGGAATAGAGGGAAGGAGAAAGTAAGGAAGAAAGAATAAAAAAGAATGAAAGCAAAAAGAATGAAATTAACAAAAGAAAAAATGAATAAAGACGAAAAGAAATGAGAGCAAACATGAATAACAGTTTTTTAAACCTATGTACTTAACACTCAAGCTTATTTGTTTCTGGCACATTGGCTTAGGCAAGAGTCACCTTCTAAGCTACAGTAGAAGGAAAGTTTGCTAATTATCATGTCCTTTGAAGCACAAATCAGGTAGCCCCTGAGAGATCCCAAATCATTACCTGACTACATGCATAACAGTAATTAATGAGATTTTGTAAAAGACTCTGAAGAGGTAAAGCACCTTCATTGGAGTAACTCTCAATCATGAAGAAGCAGCAAATCCAAAGTTAATGGAAATATTAGGACATGCATAGATTATTTTAAATTAGAGTAACAGGATGTTAAATGGAATTTTTTCTCTTGTCTCAGGAATTTCAATTGAAGTTCCATACCTAAAAATAATGTTACATATTCTAAATAGAGCTGTAAACACATGCCACAGGACATATTAAGAAAAGCTACAACTGGTGGTTTGACTGTCACCACCCCGACACACCTCCAGTCTAGTCTGAAAGTAAATTGTAAGAGAACATATCCTTTTGGCTTTTCTCCTCTCCTGAGAGAAGAGGGAGGGTGTGCTTTCCCATTCTCAAATCAAAGAGAGTAGATCATGCTAAGATAGTTGCTCAGATAGATTGGGGATGCTTACAAAGAAGGAGAGATGTGTATCTCACTCTCTGGCTAAAAGAATTTAAAAAAATGAAACAAAACAAAACAGGACCAATTCTCTGCGACCACCAGGAATTGAACAATGACAATTGAACTGCCAAATTATGTGTGTGTGTGTGAGTGCAAACCAAGATCATTGTACTTGAGTTGACTGTGACTCGTTGCAACCCCATGTGTTTCAGAGTAGAACTTCACTCTATAGGATTTTCAATTTTTTTTTTTTTTATGATCTTTCTGAAGTAAATCACCAGGCCTTTCTCCCAAGGTGCCGCTGGGTGGATTCAAGCTGCCACCTTTTCGGTAGTAGCCTATTGAGTGCTTAAAGATTTGACTCACCCAGTGACTTAATAGAAAGGAAGGAAGGAAGGGAGGAAGGGAGGGAGGGAGGGAGGGAGGGAGGGAGGGAGAAGAAGAAAGAAGAAAGAGAAGAAGAAAGAAAGAGAGAGAAAGATAAGTAGACAGACAGATAGATAATATTATCAGAGATCGAAGGGATTGTGTGAAAATAGAAATTATCACCTGTTTCCCCCAATGAGATGCAAAGAACTCACAATTCTTGATAGACCAGACTGTAATGGCAGAAAAAGGAGAGAGAGCAACAAATATTAGGCCAGCTATATTTTGAATCATTTGGCAAACAAGTATCCTTAAATTAACTGACTCTGCAATGTATTTTTCATATAGTTTAATACCCACAGAACCAGATTATTTTTATTTTAAGGAATACACTTTCTGGAATTAGGATACAGCCATATTCTTTCATAATCCTTAGTTTTATACCTTATTAATAATATAAGCCTTATCTGATTGGTTCTGCCTGGTTGCTTAGGGATTAGTTTCTGAAGTATGTGCCTCATTTTTACCTTTCCAAACCGTGTACACTCATTTTCTTTTTTTATGTTTATCAGTTTGACAAAAGTAAAAGTAGCAATCTCACCTGTTTTTATTTAAACAAGTAGACATTTATTAACAATAACTGAAAGACACTTTCCCGACATCAATAGACTTGTTGTAGCAGATGGAGTTGGCATTCAATGAATGACCTATTTCCCAGACTTACCAAGGAATCCCCTTCCTGCCATTGCTTAGTCTTTGATGTAGCAGTTCCTAGAGGGCAGACAGGAATATGTTTCACAGGCTAGCATGGACTTGGAGCCCTGGACCCTTGACTTCTTGTTGCTTTGGTAGGGTCATCTACTCAGTTTCTGCAGTATTGGAAAGTTGTCGTTCAACCGTTAGGATGAGCATGTGATATATTTTCCCTTATATAGCTCGGGAGCAATGACAAGGCATTGAAATCAGATCCTGGTAGAGCTGCACAGAAAATGCCAATTCTGATCTTGGTTACTGCCGGTGTGACATTGGCTGTTGTCTCAGACTTGCATGGGAAGAAGGGAACTATGGTTACCAAAGAAAGGGGAATGTAAAGAAGAATATGACTCTGTTTTCTACCCTTTGCCAAAAAATCTGTATAATATCACTTTAAAATGAGAACCAGGGAGGTGTCCTGTCTATGAAGGCCAATTTATTACTAGAAAAGGTAAAACATAAATGCGTTTATAGGAGATGTTAATGGCATTTATTAGGGTGTGTGTGTGTGTGTGTGTGCGCAAATCTTTAAAACAGACATTGTAAATCATAACAATGTTGCTCTTGTTAGCTGCCACTGAGTTGACCCCCAACTTTTGGTGACCCTAAGCACATAAATTGGACCATTGTGATCCATAGGGTTTTCATTAGCTGATTTTCAGAAGTGGATCACAAAGTCTTTCTTCATAGTCCTTCTTAGTCTGGAAGCTCCGCAGAAACCTGTTCACAGCAACACTCAAGCCTCTTCTGACGGATGTGCGGTGGCTGCGCATGAGGCTCATTGGCTGGGAATCAAGCCTGGGGCTTCTACATGGAAGGCGAGAACTCTACCACTGTACCACCACTGCCCCCGATCATAACAATAACACCTTTATATTCGTCATGTACTGGAAACAAGAGTGTGGCCCAACTCCTTCAATAAATTATCTTCCTATCTTGGGCAAAACTCTGCTATGAGTTATGTACAGCTTCTTACCAGGTTCTAGAATATGAGAATATTGGAAGACTCTGCATTTTGTCATAGATTTCGGAAGTCACGATCCTGGAAGGCTCTTTTAAAATGGTGAAAATAGCATAAGTGTTAGAACTCAGTAGATATGAGTTCAAATTGGGACCTTGCTATTTACTAACATTTTATAGCTTCAGTTTACTCTTTAATACTAGGAAGGAAATTTATATTTCTCAGTTTTGTTGTGAAAATGATTAAAAGTATATGTGTTATATCTGGTATAAAATAATCAATTACTAAGTCTATTAACATTATTCCTATTTTTAGCTTTATTTTTAGAATACCTCGCATGAAGCCAGATATCTTATTGACTTTAAAGTAAATTTTTAATGAGCTATTTATTATCGACTTAATCCTATTTTACCTGCTTTGACAGATTAAATCTCTTTCTTCATCAAACATTTATTGCAAGTCTATGATGCTCAATGCAGTGAACTTAGATGCTATAGGCATTAAAAAAAAAGAATTAAAAATTGATTCTGACTTAAGAGATGTCAAAATTTATGAGCGATAACACATGCTCATAAATAATTTTAATGCAAAGTAAATAATAATAATAATAAATGCAATAAAAAGGGCATAGAATTGCAAAGAATCCAGAGGAGATTAATTTCAATCAGGAAACAATGCAGAAGTTAGAATTCTCAGGAGGAAGAATTTCAGGTGGATCTTTAAATATGGAGAACATATGGGCATGAATAACAAGAGTATACGTAGGAAATTCTAAGTATAGAGGCAATGTAGGAAAAGGCTTAGAGTGAAAAAATTGAAACAAAATGGGTTATGACAAAATGTCAAACTTTCTGAAGGGGATACATGAGTGAGTAAATTAGGATCTAATATTGAAAGGTAAGTTTTGGGTGGGCTTATAGAATTATTTGAATGTCAATATAAGTACTTTTTTTTTTCTTCCTAATCTTAGGTATGCAAAACTCAATATCATCAGTCAGATCAAAGCCAGGGGCCAACTGTAAAATTGGCCATCAATTGTTCACATGCAAGTTCAAATTGAACTAGAAGAAAATTAGAACAAGAGCCAAAGTAGGACCTTGAATATATTCCACCTGAATTTAGAGACCATCTCAAGAATAGAATTGATGAATTGAGCAGACAAGTTGTGGAAGGGTGTATTGGACATCAAACATGAACAAAGCAAGAAGTCATTAAAAAAGACCGGAAAGAAAGAAAAGTCCAAAATAGTTGTCAGAAGAGACTGTGACACCTGCTCTTGAATGTAGAGTAGATAAAGAAAAAGGAAAAAATGATGACATAAAAGCACTGAACAGATTTGGAAGAGTGACTTGAGAACACAGAGTAAAGTATGATAATGAAATGGGCAAAGACCTGGAGTTAGAAAACCAAAAGGGAAGAACACACTTGGCATTTCTGAAGCTGAAAGAACTGAAGAAAAAATTCAAGCCTCCATTTGCAATATTTAAGGTTTCTACGGGGAAAAAAAAAAAAATGGAGCCCTGGTGGCATAGTGGTTAAGAGCTTGGCTGCTAACCAAAAAGTCGGCAGTTCAAATCCACCAGCCTGTCCTTGGAAATCCTCTGTCCTAAAGGGTCACTATGATTCAGAACTAACTCCGTGGCACCTTACAACAACAGCAATGGGAAAAGTATTAAACAATGCAGGAAACATCAAAAGAAGATGGAAGGAATACACAGAGTCACTCTACCAAAAAGAATTGGTCAATGCTCAACTATTTCAGGAGGTATCATATGATCAAGAACCCATGGTACTGACGAAAGAAGTCCAACCTGCACTGAAGGTACCAGTGAAAAACAAGGCTCCAGGGAATTGATGGAATACCAATTGAGATATTTCAACAAACAAATGCAGCACAGGAGATATATGCCAAGAAAATTGAAAGAGAGCTACCTGGCCAAGTGACTGGAAGAGATCTATATTTATGCCTATTTCAAAGAAAGATGATTCAACGGAGTGTGAAAATTATCCAACAATATCATATACAAGTAAAATTTTGCTGAAGATTATTCAAAAGTTGTTGCAGCAGTACATTGACAGGGAATTGCCAGAAACTCAAGCCAGATTCAGAAGAGGACATGGAACAAGGAATATCATTGCTGATGTCAGCTGGATCTTGGGTGAAAGCAGAGAATACAAGAAAGATATTTACTGATGTTTTATTGACTGTGCAAAGGCATTTAACTGTGTAAATCATAACAAATTATGGAAACATTTTGAAGAATGGGAGTTCCAGAACCCTTAATTGTGCTCTTAAGAAAACTGTACATGGACCAAGATGCAGTCGTTTGAACAGACCCAGGGGATATTGTGTGGTTAAAAGTCAAAAAAGGTTTGTTTCATGGCCATCTAAGATGCATCAATTGGTCTAAGCCACCTGGAACGAAGGAGAATGATGAACACCGATGACACAAGATAAATATGAGCCCAAGAGACAAAAAGGCTCACATAAACCAGAGACTACATCAGCCTGAGACCAGAAGAACTGGTAGCGTCAGCCAGCTACCCCTGATGACTGCCCTGACAGGGAACACAACAGAGAATCCCTGAAGGAGCAGGAGAACAGTGGAATGCAGACCTCAAATTCTCATAAAAAGACGAGATTTAATGATATAACTGAGACTAGAGGGACCCCAAAGGTCATGGTCCCCAGACCCTCTGTTAGCCCAAGACTGGAACCATTCCTTTAGCCAACTTTTTGGACAGGGATTGGACTGGACTATAAGACAGAAAATGATACTGGTGAGGAGAGAGCTTCTTGGTTCAAGTAGACACATGAGACTCTGTGGGAAGCTCCTGTCTGGAGGCTAAATGAGAAGGCAGAGGGGGACAGGAGATGGTTTAATGGATAAGAGGAATATATGGTGAAGAGGAGAAGTGTGCTGTATCATTAGTGGGAGAGCAGCTAGGAGTACATAGCAAGGTGTGTATAAGTTTTCATATGCAAAACTGCCTTGACTTGTAAACTTTCACTTAATGCACAGTAAACAAACAAAAAAATGAGTGATTCAGGGTTGTATTCTTTCACTGTACTTGTTCAATCTGTATGCTGAGCAAATAACCTGAGAAGCTGGACTATTTTATGGTCCTATATCAGGATTAGAGGAAGTCTCATTAACAATCTGTGATATGCAGATGACACAACCTGGCTTGCTGAAAGTGAAGAAGACTTGAAGCACTTACGGATAAAGATCAAAGACTACAGCCTTCAGTATGGATAACACCTAACATAAAGAAAACAAGAGTTCTCACGGTTGGACCAATAAGCAACATCACGACATTTGGAGAAATTGTTGATGTTGTAAAGGATTTCATTTTTCCTGGATCCACAATCAACACCCATGGAAGCAGCAGTCAAGAAATCAAACATCATATTGTGTTTGGCCAAATCTGTTGCAAAAGAACTTTTTATAAGAAAAAGAGGAAGACTCTCAATGAGATGGATTGATACAGTGGCTGCAACAATGGGCTCAAGCATAAAAATTATGAGGGTGGCTCAGGACCAGACAGTTTCTTTATGCTGTTCATAGTGTCACTGTGAGTTGGAACTGACTCGACAGCACCTAATAACAAAAACAACAGCAGTCTTAGGTATGAGGTAGTCAGCCTCCAAGATGGCCATTAATGATTCATCCATACTTTTATTCACTACCTTGTTTAGTTCTCTTCCATGCTAAATCAGGGCTGGCCTTGTGTGACTTGTAGTATAGAAAGAAATGACATCGTGTGACTTTTGAGTCTTAGCCACGAGAACATTCAAAGTGTCAGATAGAGAGGCCCAGGCTGAGAAGAACTGAGGCCCCCAGAAAACAGCTGTAATGAATCTGAGTGAGGCACCTTGGGAGTGGATCCTTCAGGCCCATTTAAGACTTCAGATGACTTTAGACAGATGATTTCAGCCCCTCCTGACATCTGACTGCAACCTCATGAGAGACTCTGATTCTGTACAAGCCAGCCAAAATGTACTCAATGCTTGACACTGAAATCTCTGAGACATAATAAATTATTATTTATGTTTTAAGTCATGATCTTGGAGTGGTCTAGTATGCAGTATAAGATAACCAATGCAAGACAGTTATTGTTTAATTTAGGAATTTATATATAAGCATAAATTTTGGGTTTGTGTTCTCTTTCTATCAAATCAAATGCTTGACTTAGATAAATTACATAACTCCTCTAAACCTCGATTTCAGAATTGGTAAAATGTGTGTATAATAACAACGTGTTGTTTGTTTTTGGGTGCCTTAGAGCCATTTCCAACTCATAGCAACCCTATGTACAACAAAAGAAAATACTTGTCCAGTCCTTCACCATCCCCACAATTGCTATGCTCAAGCCTGTCATTGTAGCCACTGTGTCAGCCCATCTACTTGAGGGTCTCCTCTCCTTTGCTGACCCTCTACCTTACTAAGCGTCATTTCCTTCTCCAGGGACTAGTCCCTCCTGATAACATCTCCA
The DNA here is from genome assembly GCF_024166365.1 of Elephas maximus indicus. Taxonomy (NCBI): domain Eukaryota; kingdom Metazoa; phylum Chordata; class Mammalia; order Proboscidea; family Elephantidae; genus Elephas; species Elephas maximus. The sequence continues at coordinate 53,132,466 of NC_064835.1, forward strand.
AAGAACGTAAGACAAATCTTGCCATCCTTTCCTTCAAGGAACATTCTAGGTGTACTTCTTCCAAGACAGATCTGTTCTTTCTTCTGGCAGTCCATTCAATATCTTTCCCAATGCCATAATTCAAAGGCATCAATTCTTCTCATGTTCTCCTTATTCACTATCCAGCATTTGCGTGCACACTAGGCTATTTAAAATACCATGACTTGGGTCAGGCACACCTTAGTCTTCAAAGTGACATGTTTGTTTTTTAACACTTTAAAGAGGTCTTGTTCAGCAGATTTGCCCAATGCAATACATCGTTTGATTTCTTGACTGCTGCTTCCATGAGTGTTAATTGTGGATCCAAGTAAAATGAAATCCTTAGTAACTTGAGCCTTTTCTGTTTATCATGATGTTGTTCATTGGTCCAGTCATAACATTTTTTGTTTTCTTCATGTTGATGTGTAATCCATGCTGAAGGCTGTGGTCTTTGATCTTCATCAGTAAGTGCTTCAAGTGAAGAGTTTCAGCAAGTAAGGTTGTGTCATCTGCATATCGCAGGTTGTTAATGAGTCTTCCTCCAACCCTGATGCACTGTTCTTCTTCATATTGTCCAGCTTCTTGGATTACTTACTCAGAATACAGACTGAATAAGTATGGTGAAAGGATATAACCTTGATGCACACCTTTCGTGATTGTAACCCACCAGTATCGCCTTGTTCTGTTCGAACAATTGCCTCTTTGTCCACTTACAGGCTCCTCACGAGCATATTTAAGTGTTCTGCAATTCCCATAATAATATGTACAGTACAGGAATATTGGCAAGTTTACATAAAGTAACATATGTAAAATGTGTAACTACTACTCAGTGACTTGATAATGTTCTATAAATGTAAGTAAGCATTTATTATTTTTTTCCTCAGACCAAATATTTTAAACTTACTACCATTGTGCCTTGAATATAGAATGAGCTAAATTGATCTGATTTTATGTGAAGTAAAATTCTGAAATAAAATTATCCTATACTGTTGTGCATTCAATCTAGAATAAACAAAAACAAGAACAACAAAAAAACTTTCAAACCAATGCATTCATAATTTCTGAGATTAAGTAAAATAATCCAGCTATCTGTTAAATTAGATACATGCACCCTGAACTCTAATATTGTATGTTTTCAATCTTGTAAAGGGAGGAAGGTCCTTGTTATCAATCTTTTCCTGGACTAGGAGCTTCTCCGCCCAGGAATGCCAAGTCCAAAAGACAAGCTTTACTCCCGGCACTACTTTCTTGGTGGTATGAGGTCCCTCTTGTCTCTTTGCTTGCTTCTCTCTTTTATATCTCAAAAGAGATTTTCTTAAGACACAATATAGCCTCGTAGATCTCATCAACATAACTGTGGCTAATCCATCTCATTAACATCTTAGTGATAAGATTTATAACATATAGGAAAATCTCATCAGATGACAAAATGGTGGACAATCACACAACACTGGGAATCAAGGCCTAGCCAAGTTGACAGATATTTTGGGGGGATACAATTCAATCTGTGTCATATAGTAAACGAAGAAACTTAAAAGCACTGTCTCTGGAAATCCTGCCCTACACACAGATGCACACATACACACACATACATGCTCACATTTCCCCCACAAAAGCATGCACTCCCCTTCACATCCTGCCAGACAAACTTGCAAACTCAATATAAAATCATTAACTTTAGGCTTACCAAGTTCTGGTTTAAGGCTGCATTTATGGAAATATCTCCAAACCTACATAATAACAAGGCTCTAGAGAACAGGAATGTTCCTCAACTTCAGCCCCATCCTATCCCAGAGCACTGACTAAGGAGTTATGTTGCCTGAATTTGAATCCTGTCCTCCCTTAGTAACTGTTGTACAAGCTATTTAATTTTACTTTGCCTCATTTTTATTATCTGTGTTTAAGGAACAATAAGAATTACATCCTAGGGTTTTTGAAAGTATTAACATGTTAATAAATGTAAGAGTTTAGAAATAATATTTTGCATACAGTCAATTCTCAATAATATTCAGATTTATTATCATTACTAGTAAAATTAAAATAATTGCACCATAACACATTCCAAAAACCCACTGTCATCGAGTCAATTTCAATAGCAGGCTCTAGAAACACTATTTTATGATGAAGTTAATTTCACAGTGACATTTAAATTTTGTTCTTAAAAGGTATATATAATAAAAACAAACAAAAATAGGGGGGAAAAGTATTTTAGATGAAAACAAGAACTTTGCAAAAGCAGTCAGATAGGATATAATAGTGTGTGTGCACAGGATCCCTGATTAGAATGACTGGAATAGCATTAGGGTATGGGTTAAACAGAAACACAAAATAAAATTAAGTTGATGTGTTAGCCCCAGTTGAGGAAAAAATTAAAGTCAAATTTCTACATTACTATCTGAACTACCAACTTCTCAGTAGTAACAACCTTGTTTCCTATACTATTTAACTCTTCCCAGTTTTTCCACCTTAAGATCAACATTCCTAGAATAGTTACAGCAACGTGAAACTAAGTCCAACCTTCTTTAAATTATAATGACTTGAGCTGGGGAACTGAGAACCTGGTTTAGGGTTGGCTTAGGCCTTCAGAACATCCCTGGCTAACAAGTCGGTCTAATGGCAGACACAACTGGAGCTTCACTGAAACCATTCCTTTGGTCTAACCTTAAGATAGCTGCAGATTTTCCTAGCTGGTTCAATGTCTAAATATTTACAAATGTAGTTAGTTTTGCTTATCTTCCTTTTTTTTTTTTTTTCCCTGCTAAAAATTTAGTTTCACAGATTGCAGACAACGCTAAATCTGTAATAAATTGATGAGGAAATTAGGAGGGCAGCCAGAACTTAACATGGTTCTAAGCATGAGAGAGCCCAAGGAAGAAAGGATGAGTTGATTATTAAAATAAATAGAATACCCCAAATATTGTTTATAGAGGCAGTCAGATGAGTGTTTCCTGAGCTCCAGGAAAGCAATCTGAAACAGGGGAAAGAGCAAAGCAATTCTCCAAGCATGACATTATATACCAAAGGATTAGCCAAGACATCTTCCCTTTACCTTCCTTAGGAATAGTCTCAGTGATTTAACATGTCAGAGGGATTTTAATGACACACTACTGCAGTTTTAATTAATTTTTTCTTCCATATGCAAGTACTCAATTACAGTGTACCTCCTCCCCATATGCTCTAAGATTTGCTGGTTACATTTCAATTTAATGCAATGTTGCAGTGTTAGAAATTCAGGAGTGGTTTTATTTACAAATGAAGTGAAGTTCATGAGTATTTAGATGCTACTAAGTCTGATTTGCTTAATAGGATAAGGAAGGACACACATTTATTGGTCAGTGGTTCTCAATCAGGAGAAATTTTGCCTTTCTTCCCCTGGAATATTTGGCAATGACTAGAGATATTTTAGTCCTGGGGTGGTACAAATAACTAAGGGCTTGACTATGAAAGGTTGGTAGTTCGAGCCCACACAGAGATATCTCAGAAGACAGGCCCGTCTTCTGCCTCCAAAAGGTCACAATCTTGAAAACCCACTTATTGCCTCTCTCTATCTCAAACTTGGGTTCAACTTCACTAGATCTATTAATTTCATTTAAACAAAAAAGAGAAGTTTTTTTTAAGGCAGTTATTATTGTATAAAGTCATAAATAATAGGATTTATTCTATGAAAGCAAATGTTTTATATTGCAAAGTACATTGTGACTCAACTATTAAGACTTCCTCAACCTCAGCTCTATTGACTTTCTCGGGCAGATAATTCTTATATAGAAAGCTGTCCTATACATTGTTTCTACCTCTATTAGTGGTTAAGAGCTTAGCTGCTAACCAAAAGGTCAGCAGTTCATATCCACCAACCACTCCTTGGAAACCCTATAGGGCAGTTCTACCCTGTCCTGTACGGCCTCTACGAGTCTGAATCGGCTCCACACAATGGGTTTGGTTTTTCACATCCTGTGGTAGTGTTCCACCATATAACCAACCGGTCATGGCTAGCAATCTATAAGCAAAAGTAATATGTGCCACTTCTGGGACCTTCATTTTCAGTATGAAATCACCCACAGGTCTATGTTTATCTCTAAAGATCATTGGCAATATTTCAGAGAGCAGCTTCTCCATCAGCCTGAGTCCCAGACAGGACAATGAGCAATGAAACTGATTTTGGAGACTGGATCTACCTATCATCTATCTATACTGATCATGAAGATGGTGTAAGACTCAGCACTGTTTTCCTCCGTTACACGTAAAGGTGGAGTTGGAGCCAACTTGCCAGCAATCGGAAACAACAATATATATAAATATATGTATACATAATATTTTTCCTAGCCATGCTGTGATTCAGACATAACACTTGTATGTTAGTTTCATCTGTCACAGTACATAAATACCTGGATTATTGTAGCTGCCTAATACATTTTGAGGGACCAAATGCGTAACTTGTTTGACTAGAGAGGTGCACTCAGTCATTTAGGCTGAGAGTCTGCTTTTCACTACCAAGATATTACCAAATGTAGGTTAAAAGCTACGTTTGTTTGAAACCAGACAGATTAGGCTCTGTCTGGCTTCCTTGCTGTGATATTCATCTGTGGTTCTTCATGCTTAGGATTCGCTGAGAACAAGATTCAGCTGCCGAATAGATAAGACATGATCTTGTATGTGAGCATAAATGTCTGTTTTCGTTTCATGTTAGTACTGGATGATTTTGTCAGTACTGTGCCAGGTAGGGTTGTGATGCCAAAATAATGTCTTTAGTTTCAAGTAATATTAGGACTTGCCACCTTGAGAAAAGTTCTAGAGGCACAGATTATCTCACATAATAGGACATGGAGCTTGCCATGGAAAGATTGAAATGGCCATTTTATTTTTACCCTCTGTTTTGGACTGGATTCAAGACCAGGACTAGGTTGAGGTGAATAAGTCACTTATTTGGGACACCCAATTTAAGGAGGTGGAAAAAAAAACACACACACACGCAAAACACAAAAATACCCTCAATAATCAAGATAAATATTTTAATATGATACATTAAAAATAAAAAAATTAATGCAAAATTTAATTTATGCTAAAATATCAGAATTTTGTCCCCCCCGCCTCCGCCCTGGATCTGATCCTGCACCTGTATGGCTTGTCCTTGCTCCAGTCCCCTGGACCGCCACCCTGACTGGGTAATATACATGCCCAAACTTTCACCTTTCATTTTCGGGAAGACCTGATGATTAAAGCTTCAAAATATGTGGCTAGTTGCTGACTTATGCATTAATGCAGTCATGATTTAAAATAAAATTTAGAAAATGCAAATAAACTCCATCCTCACATGTGTGTGTGTTTGTGTGTGCTAACGAAAATCTTGTCACTTGGGAGAAGTTAAAGATCTCCTAAACATTCTCCCCAAATGCATGTCAATAGTTATAGAATATCTTGACCTTGAATTTTCAAAATGTGCTGTGCAATGATATAACAGAGAAAGCTCCTTTAAAAAAAATCAGATTTCACGCTATTACAGTTTTAGTGTAAGAGGCAAGTCTTCTTAAAAAAAAATAATAGAAATTGCAAATAAATAAAAGCTTTCTAACAGTCATTGACCTTGCATTAATTTTCTGTAGTAGAAAGTAAAGGTGAGATCAAGCATCGTGCTTCCACGTACCATAATTTGAGAAATTTAATGCATTGCATATTATCTGGGCATTTATATCAAGTAGAAAGAAACTTCCAGTGAGAATGATTTCTTCAGAGAATGTAATATTACAACCCAAATGATGCTGTCTTGATACTATCTATGGAAAATTCATAGTGCTTAATGGCTTATGTGAAGAGATGTTTGTGGAGATGAAGAACTTGCATAAAGAACAGTGCTCTAAAATACTCTTAACCTCATCTCCTCTTGCAGCAGATTATTTGTGGAAGCAAATATGAAAGAGGGAGGTGGATGCCTGGTGAGAGCAACAAGAATTTCTGATCATCGCAAAAACTCTCATGGTCCTGTAACATTAAAAAAGAGCAATGCAACTTCAAGATCAATATGATTGAGAGTCAATGAAATTTTCATTGTGATGTGGAAAAGTAAAAGTTCTTTCCCAAATGTTCTGTTTTCTAACTGATAGAAGCTGTGTAGAAAATAAGATAAATCACACATATTTTCTGTTTATTGGTATATTTTTATCTGACTTAAAGAGAATAATCCCCATGGCAGATGGAATGATGAAAAGGCATTTTTTATAGGCTATTGAGTTTCCTCTGTAAACTGACCAAGCAAGCCAAAATATTAGAAAAATAAATTCCCAAGTAGGTGTCAGTTCATCTTCCCCTTTCAAGAGAGCCTTCATCAAAGAACAAGGCCTGAGGTTACAGAGCACCAAATATGCTTCCTATTATTCTGAGCTATTGTCTGGGGCTAAGAGTAGTGAAGAACCTTGACAGGAGAAAACACTAAGTCCTTCCCTACTCCCTCGTTTTCACATTGATTATTTACATGCCTGTTAGTATATAGTATCGGTAGAGTTTCTGGGTCCATAGGCAAAATGATCTGGTGCACACAGAGTTCAAAGCTGTGACATTAGCCTTAGCTTCTCTGAAGGGAACAAATGGAAACAGCTGCTTTCAGAAGAAGCTGAATTCTCCATAATATTACTCCTGTTGGCTGTCTCTGTGTGATTGGTGAAGTATCAACCCAGTTCTTTCTTATTCTTTAGAAAATGTTATTTATTGTTTTATAAATTAAGCTGAATGGATTTTGAAGCTGTACAGAATTAGATTATGATTTTAGCATTAATATTAGCTGTATAATTTTATCCGTATTACTCAATGCTCAGTTTCTTAACATGTAAGATGGATTGTACTAAATATTATCACATTCAAAATTCCAGTAATTGCATTATAATAAATTATGTTTCCAGAATAATCTTCTCAAATAATGTTAAATGTCACATAATATGCAAAAACTCATGTTTTACTGAGTAATATTTTTTTCATGGTAAAAATCTCTAAATATCCCTAATGGTAATCAATCGTGGCCTAGCTGAATTGATTTTGATACAGTCATATCATGAAGCAGTAAGTAACAGAAAAAAAGAATAATAATTTCATTCTACTTGGATCAATAATTAATGTGTATGGAAGTAGCAGCCCAGGAGTCAAATAACATATTGCATTGTGCAAATTTACTGTAAATGGCTTCTTCCAAGTTTTAAAAAGCAAATATGTCACTTTGATGATTAAGGTGTGACTTATTCAAGCTGTGGTCTTTTCAATGACCTCATATGAATGTGGAAGGTGGACGATGAAAGTGGAAGACAGAAGAAAAATCGATTCATTTAAACTGTGGTGTTTAATCCAGAAAGAATTAAAATGTGATGAAATGAAAAGCAGACTGAAAAAAATCTCTCTTGGCTATTAATGTATCAAGTTAAAAAAGAAATAAATAGATAAAACTATGACTAATGATAGAGAAGACTTCAATAACAAAATGGACAATTTGATCTAATGGCTAAATATGGACTGCTGATAAACATGATTGTGGAATATGCATTATTTTCAAACAAAATAGAGTATTTATAAAAGCTAAATACATGTTAAACCATAAAGCTAGCCAAAATACACCTGAAATATTTATGATTTTACAGACTATATCGACTGACTGTTACGAAATTAAATTAAAAAAAAATAGCATAAAGAGACTATAAAAATCTCATGTTTAAGTTTAAAAAAAAAACTTCTAAACAACTTTAGGCTCCAAGATGAAATTATAAGCACATGAGCACATACACACAAAGCAAATCCACACACATATGCGTATGTATATACTAAAACATTTTAAAACAAATAATACCAAAAATAAAGCAAAATTATTCGGAGACGCCACCAAAGTGGTATTTATAGAAATATTTATAGTCTTAAACTTCTAATGTTTGAAAGAAAGTGAAGTTCGAAATTACTGAGCCAATCTTAACAACTTCAACCTCAGGGGAGGAAAAAACAAACAAAAAATAGAATGCAGAATAAATGAAAGAAACAAACAAAAAAAAGGGAATGAAAGAATAAAATATTGTAATAGAAAACAAACACTATAGCACATGATTGTAAGAAACATCCCTTTTTGAAAGCATTAATAAAAGAAATACAACTCTAGCAGTAATGATCTTAAAAATGAAAAAGACATAACAAAAAACCTTATGAAGGAAGAGTTAAATAAACAGTTTATGCTGATATTAATACAATAAAAAAATATTTTGCGAACAATTTAATCTCAGTTAATTTGAACACTTAGATAAAATGTATAAAGTACCTTCTCCCCTGCACCACTTGTTTAAGATGATTCAAAAAATAAGGTCAACTTTAATGGTCTTATATTCATTAAATATTTGAATCAGCAGTTTAAAACAATACCAAAGAAATTACGAGAAGCAGATGGCTTTAAAAATGAATTATATTCACATTCTAAAACCACCAGGCCTGTTGCCAGTGACTCGATTCTGACTCTTAGTGACCCTTTAGGAAAAAGGAGAACTATCTCACAAGATTTCCAAGGCGATAATCTTTACAGAAGCAGACTGTCTCATCTTTCTCCCTTTGAGTGACGGGTGAGTTGGAACCACCGACCTTTCAGATAGTGGCTGAGTGTTTATCCGCTGTGCCACCAGTAAAAAAAAAAAGCTCCTTAATATTCACATAAAAGGAACATATTTCACAACATTTTGTAAAAATTTAAAAAGTAGTTGACGTGAGAACGCTAAGCTGTTTTATTAAGCAAGAATTAGTACTAAAACCAAAGTCAGTACAAGAAAGGAAGATTACAAGCCAATTTTCCTCATAAAAAGTCTTAACCAAATATTGTACATTAGAATTAACAACTTATACAAAAAATTCATGATCAAGTTGAGTTTAGACCAAGAATACAAGTTTTGTTTAATATTAGAAATTGATTGATTTAATCCAGCACATATTAGAACGCAAAAAGCATAAAACAGATGCTGAAAGGAACTAGTTAAAATTCAGGACCTAATAATAATAAAATTTTAAGGTAAATTGAATGTGAAGTAAACAAGCTTAGCTTGATAAATGACATCAAAAAACAAATGAAAGAGTGTTGGGAAAAAGGAAAGAAAACCCATTATTTTGAAGATGCCTTTGTCTTTGAAGAAAACCAAATACAATCTTCACATAAAAGATTAGAGTTAATAAAAGACAAGGCAAGATCGTGGATGCTTCATTAAAAAACAAAACAAAACACACCGCCGTCAAGTGGATTCTAACTCATAGCGACCCTATAGGGTAGGGTAGAACCACCCCATAGAATTTCCAAGGAGTGCCTGGTGGATTTGAACTGCTGACCTTTTGGTTAGCAGCCGTCGTACTTAATTGCTACGCCACCAGGGCTTCTGGAAACTCCAAAGACACGTGTAAACTCCCTGAGGGACCAAATTGCTGGGCTAAGGGCTGTGTGGACCATGGTTTAGGGGAACATCTAGCTCAATTGGCATAACAAAATTTATAAAGAACATGTTCTACATTCTTCTTTAGTGAGTAACGTCTGGGGCCTTAAAAGCCTGTGAGTGACCATCTAAGACACTCCACTGGTCTCTGTACTTTTAGGAGCAAGGGAGAAGAACTAAAGGTAACAAGGGAAACATTAGTCCAAATGGACAACAACAACCATGGCCTTCACCAGACTGTATCAATTAGGTACATCTTTTTATCCCTATTAGGGAGGTAAACTGATGTGGAAGGCCAAAAAATAAATAAATAAAAATAAACAAGTACTTTGAGATCCTTGAAATTGGCACTTACAACCTTTCCCTGCAGGTTTTGGGGAGATGACACTGGGGTTGCTGCATCCATCTGTAGAACCTACTGTTATCTTCTTCTGCACTCAAAATCATGCACTTTAGATCAATTAAGGCTTCAGTTTACATCCTCTGTCTACCACCTACATTATTACCTGTGTGAATTTTATCCAAAAATTTTAACTTCTCTTTAGACTCAGTTTCCCCATACACATGCTGGAGATATGGATTACATTATAGTACGTAATAGTATGCAATCGTATAATGAGGTTTTGGTAAAGATTCATGAAGCAATGCTCCTAAATCATTTAATACAGAAACTAGCACACACAGGTCATTGAATTACTGTTCTTTTATTGCTATACATAAAAATAGTAGTATTTCTGTAAGTCCTTTGTAATCACTAAATCAGCATATATTTGTAAGACATAATTTAAGGGCTTGCTATAAACTGTGACGTTTCACAGAATCTTTCATGCTAGCTTCCAAGCCACTTATTACTGTTCTGTTGGTGCTGAGCATACATATTTTATTCACAGATGTGAAGTTATGAGTATAGAGGGGAAAATAATTGAGTTCACTACACACCAGTAGCAAAACAAATTCCCAAACAGGCTGGAGGTTATAATCTGCTCAAGACTTTTGCCACCTACCACAAATTAAGGCACACTGCCTTGATCCCGGAGTGAGGAGTCACACTTAGAAAGTGTCACCCAAGGTAGACATCTGGAGACCCAGTGTTCCTGAGGGCCTCAGAAATGAACAAAAAGGCCATGGATAGAAATAATTTAGTCTTGCCAGTGCATTAGCCCACAAAAAAAGGTGTTGAAAAGGTTTTTATGGTTAGCAGAAATTTCCACTGACCTGATTAGTGAACCCAAATCCAAAACAAGCTGCTAATTTACTGAACCACAAGAGTATTTTTTGTTTTTATTGTTACAATTTCTTTTTAATAAAACCATTGCCAAAATAAAAGTTTAAAAAAAGAAAGAAAGAAATATTAATTACCAACAGTCCTGCCCAATTCTGGACAGTGGGGGCACGATTTATATATTTTCTAATTTATTCAATAAAGGCAATAATAGAAAAAGATCCCTTAAAATGTACTAATGTGACGAAGAACAAATAAATTAGGCTACTGCTAAGCTGGCAAATAATCTAATCTTTGCAAATGCTTCCAATAATATCCATACAAGTGGGTGACAACCAGTGTGAACAAGAGCAGAACCAGATTTACAAGACTTATGTCCCCATATCTTTATAAGGGTCTCATAGCAACCCTATGAACAACAGAACGAAACACTGTCCAGTCCTGTGTCATCCTTACAATTGTTGTTATGCTTGAGCTCATTGTTGCAGCCACTGTGTCAATCCACCTCATTGAGGGTCTTCCTCTTTTCCACTGACCCTGAACTTTGCCAAGCATGATGTCCTTCTCCAGGGACTGATCCCTCCTAACAACTTGGCCAAAGTATGTAAGACACAGTCTTGTCATACTTGCCTCTAAGGAGCATTCGGGTTGCACTTCTTCCAAGACAGATTTGTTCATTCTTTTGGCAGTCCATGGTATATTCAATATTCTTCGCCAACACCACAATTCAAAGGCGTCAACTCTTCTTCGGTCTTCCTTATTCATTGTCCAGCTTTCACATGCATATGACACGATTGAAAATACCATGGGTTGGGTCAGGCGCACCTTAGTCTTCAGGGTGACATCTTTGCTCTTCAACACTTTGAAGAGGTCCTTTGCAGCAGATTTACCCAATGCAATGTGTCTTTTGATTTCTTGACTACTGCTTCCATGGCTGTTGACTGTGGATCCAAGTAAAATGAAATCCTTGACAACTTCAATCTTTTTTCCTTTTATCATGATGTTGCTCATTGGTCCAGTTGTGAGGATTTTTCTTTTCTTTTTGTTGAGGTGCAATCCATACTGAAGGCTGTGGTTTTTGATCTTCATTAGTAAGTGCTTCAAGTCCTCTTCACTTTCAGCAAGCAAGGTTGTGTCATCTGCATGACGCAGGTTGTTAATGAGTCTTCCTCCAATCCTGATGCCCCATTCTTCTTCATATAGTCCAGCTTCTCAGATTATTTGCTCAGCATACAGATTGAATAGCTATGGTGAAAGACTACAATCCTGACACACAACTTTCCTGACTTTAAACCAATCAGTATCCCCTTGTTCTGTCTGAACAACCACCTTTTGATCTATGTAAAGGTTCCTTATGAGCACAATTAAGTGTTCTGGAATTCCCATTCTTCACAATGTTATCCATAATCTGTTATGATCCACACAGTCGAATGCCTTTGCATAGTCAATAAAACACAGGTAAACATCCTTCTGGTATTCTCTGCTTTCAGCCAGCATCCATCTAACAGCAGCAATGATACCTCTGGTTCCACATCCTCTTCTGAAACTGGCCTGGATTTCTGGCAGTTCTTGTCGATATACTGCTGCAGCCATTTTTGAAGGATCTTCAGCAGAATTTTGCTTGAGTGTGATATTAATGATATTGTTCTATAATTTCCACATTCAGTTGGATCACCTTTCTTGGGAATAGGCATAAATATGGATCTCTTTCAGTCAGTAGGCCAGGAAGCTGTCTTCCATATTTCTTGGCATACACAAGTGAGCACCTCTAGCACTGCATCTGTTTGTTGAAACATCTCAATTGATATTCCATCAATTCCTGGAGCCCTGTTTTTTGCCAATGCCTTCAGAGGAGCTTGGGCTTCTTCCTTCAGTACCATTGGTTCCTGATCGTATGCCACCTCTTGAAATGGTTGAGCACTGACTAATTCTTTTTGATATAATGGCTCTGTGTATTCCTTCCATCTTCTTTTGATGCTTCCTGTGTTGTTTAATATTTTCCCCATAGAATCCTTCACTATTGCATCTCGAGGCTTGAATTTTTTCTTCAGTTCTTTCAGCTTGAGAAACGCCAAGTATATTCTTCCCTTTTGGTTTTCCATCTCCAGCTCTTTGCACATGTCATTATAATACTTTGTCTTCTCGAAAGGCCCTTTAAAATCTTATGTTCAGTTCCTTTACTTCATCAATTCTTCCTTTTGCTTTAGCTGCTCAAAGCTCAAGAGCAAGTTTGAGTCTCCACTGACATTCATCTTGTTCTTTTCTTTCTTTCCAGTGACCTCTTGGTTTCTTCATGGATGATGTCCTTGATGTCATTCCACAACTCGTCTGGTCCACAGTCACTAGTGTTCAATGCATCAAATCTATCCTCCAGATTGTCTCTAAATTCAGGTGGGATATTCTGAAGGTCGTATTTTGGCTCTCATGGACTTGCTCTGATTTTCTTCAGTTTCCGCTTGAACTTGCATATGAGCACTTGATGGTTTGTTCCACAGTCGGCCCCTGGCCTTGTTCTGACTGATGATATTGAGTTTTTCCATTGTCTTTTTCCACAAATGTAGTCAATTTGATTTCTGTGTGTTCCATCTGGCGAGGTCCATGTGTATAGTCACTGTTTATGTTGGTGAAAGAAGGTATTTGCAATGAAGAAGTCGTTGGTCTTGCAAAATTCTATCATTTGATCTCCAGCATTGTTTCTTTCACCAAGGCCGTATTTTCCAACTACTGATCCTTCTTCTTTGTTTCCAACTTTGGCATTCCAATCACGAGTAATTATCAATGCACCTTGATTGCATGTTTGATCTATTTCAGAGTGTAGCAGCTGAAAAAATCTTCTATTTCTTCATCTTTGGCCCCAGTGGTTGGTGTGTAAATTTAAATAATAGTCGTATTAACTGGTCTTCCTTGTAGACATATGGATATTATCCTATCACTGACAGTGTTGTATTTCAGGATACATCTTGAAACGTTCTTTTTGACGATGAATGCAATACCATTCCTCTTTGAGTTGTCATTCCTGGCATAGTAGACTATATGATTGTCTGATTCAAAATGGACAATACCAGGCTATTTCAGCTCACTAATGCCTAGGATATTGATGTTTATGTGTTTCATTTCATTTTTGATGATTTCCAATTTTCCTAGATTCATACTTCATACATTCAAGGTTCCGATTATTAATGGATATTTGCAGCTGTTTCTTCTCATTTTGAGTCATGCCACATCAGCAAATGAAGGTCCCGAAAGCTTTACTCCATCCACATAATTAAGGTCGACTCAAAAAAATAAAAAAATTTTTTTTTTTTTTTTCTACTTTGAGGAGGCAGCTCTTCCCCAGTCATCTTTTGAGTGCCTTCCAACCTGGGGGGCTCATCTTCCAGCACTATTTCAGACAATGTTCCACTGCTATTCATAAGGTTTTCACTGGCTAATGCTTTTCAGAAGTAGACTGACGGGTTCTTCTTCCTACTTTGTCTTAGTCTGGAAGCTCAGCTGAAACCTGTCCTCCATGGGTGACCCCCACATGTCTGTCAGTTTGTCATACTGTGGGGGCTTGCGTGCTGCTGTGATGCTAGAAGCTATGCCACCGACATCAGATAGCAGCAGGGTCACCCATGGAACTGGTTTTCCTGGTTTAAGGACTCTTAAATAATATGTAAATAGAGAGAGTGAGGAAGCAATTGAGATCACATTGGGTGAAATCTGTGCAGTGACTTTTCAGTAGTTCTCATGAGCCAAAAGCTGACTGCAGGAATAATGAATAAATTCTGGAAGAATAATAGGAAACACAGGAAGGAGTCAAGGAGTTTTGAAAGAGAAATATGGAAATTGATAATGCTAACCTTTGCCTTTTCCAGAACGTTTCCTAAGAGGAGTTGAAAATCTGCTGAAAGAAGAATTTTTAACCACTGAGAGCAGGTTTAACCTATATCTTGTAAATAAATTAGGAGGTGAGAGGCCATATTATTCTTCCATTGGTTAGATTTAGGGATTGTGCTCAGGCAAAGAAATAATGATGTAAATCAGGACTTTGGGAGAGTTTAAAGGCAATTACTATAAAGCTAAAAGCGCCCTCCCCTGTAAATAACAAGACCTATGAAAATAACTAATATTGTGGTGCTCATAATTGTCATAAAAACACAAAATTTTGAGAAGATGATGAGGAGGAGGAGGAGGGAAGAGCAAAAGAAGGCTATTTTTCAAGTCATAGGCTAATGCCATAGTAGTAGACACTAAATAAATATTTATTGGATTGACATACAGAATTTAATAAAATAAATAAATATAAAGGAAGTTTGGAGAAGAATATTGAATGGGGAGGAGGGCAAAATTCCTAAGTTTTATATCAGTTCTAATATGGACTCATTTTTCTCATTTATAAAACAAGGAACTGGACACCAAGATATTTAAATATTTTTTTTTTTCTTTGTCCTTATTATTCTGGTATTGGAGCAATTTCCAAATTTGGGGTGATCAAGGAGAGAGGAAGAATATTTCTCAGTAAAGGTGTGTGTATATATGTGTTTGTATGTGCCTACATTTTGCCCTTGAGAAGATCTCATATATAATCACGGAAATGTTTAATTCCAGATTTTGGAAGAAATAGTCAAAAAATTCCTTTTACATTCAGGCAATTAGTTCTAGAAAACAAGTACTTAGAGAAGGGTCTAAAGATCTCACAGAAGAGCTAAGTCTGACCTCTAGTATTTCTTCTCTTATACAGCCATGTTTATACATACAGTATTATCGGAGGGGGAAAAAATTATGCAGAAAAACAACGCGGTTCTCTTATTTGTGCTAATATTTCTCTCAATGCTATATTTAAGTCAAGTATGTAGAGCTGGGAGTTAAAAACATGGGATCAGGGGCTGGGTTGCTTTGGTTCACTTCAGGGCTCTGTTATTTGTTGTCTGAAACTAGGCCAGTTACTTAATCTATAAATTGCCAAATTTCCTCATTTTAAAATGAAGCATCCATCAACTCTTCAACCCAGGTAATATCCCAAGGGAAATGAAACCATATGCCTCAATAAATAAGTACAGATCCATACAAAAATTCTAAATGCAGTTTTTTTTTTTTTTTTTTGGCTTTATTCATAATCACCTGAAACTAGAAATGATCTAAATATCCATTAACTTGTGAGTGGCTGAACAAACTAGGTTACATCCATATAAGGTAACACTACTCAGGAATAAAAAAGGAATGAACTACTGATACATGCATGAACATCTGCAACAGCATGGATGAATCTGTAATGCATTTTTCAGAATGAACGAAGCCAGAAATAAAGGCAACATGATTCTATTTATACGATATTCTGGAAAAGACAGAAGCATAAAAATGCAATAGAAATCAGTGATTACCACGGGTTGGGGATGAGGAGAGGGGATTGACTCCAAAGAGTGTGAAGGAAACTTTGTGGATAGTGGAACTATTCCATATCTTGAGTGGAGTGGTGAACACATGACTTTATCAAAGTTCATAAAATTGTACAACAAAAAAGAATGGCATGTACTCTTATAAACTGTACCTCAAAACACATGGAGGAAAGAAAAAGAGACACAACATAATTATCTACTTTGTCAGAAGATGTGAGGATTAAGAAAGATAATGCATATAAAATATTTTAATTTGTGTCTGATATATTAAGCCCTCCCCCACGTGTCTGTCTGTCAGTTTGTCGTACTGTAGGGGATTGCATGTTGCTGTGATACTGGAAGCTATGCCACCAGTATTCAGATACCAGCAGGTCACTTATGGAAGACAGGTTTCAGCTGAGCTTCCAGACTAAGGCTAGGAAGAAGGACCCGGCAGTCTACTTCTGAAAAGCATTAGCCAGTGAAAGCCTTATGAATAGCAGTGGAACACTGTCTGATATAGTGCTGAAAGATGAGCCCCCCAGGTTGGAAGGCACTCAGAGGTGACTGGGGAAGAGCTGCCTCCTCAAAGTAGTCGATCTTAATGATATGGATGGAGTAAAGCCTTCTGGACCTTCATTTGCTGATGTGGCATGACCCAAAATGAGAAGAAACAGCTGCAAACATCCATTAATAATTGGAACCTGGAGTGTATGAAGTATGAATCTAGGAAAA
Organism: Elephas maximus indicus; assembly: GCF_024166365.1. Taxonomy (NCBI): domain Eukaryota; kingdom Metazoa; phylum Chordata; class Mammalia; order Proboscidea; family Elephantidae; genus Elephas; species Elephas maximus. The sequence continues at coordinate 53,149,220 of NC_064835.1, forward strand.
TTAGAAATGGTCAAAAATGAAATGGAACGCATAAACATTGATATCCTAGGCATTAGTGAGCTGAAATGGACTGGTATTGGCCATTTTGAATTGGGCAATCATATGAATTGGGCATTCCCTACTATGCTGGGAATGACAGTTTGAAGAGAAATGGTGTTGCGTTCATTATCAAAAAGAACATTTCAAGATCTATCCTGAAGTCCAATGCTGAAAGAACTGGAGAAAAAATTCAAGCCTTGAGTTGCAATAGTGAAGGATTCTATGGGGAAAATATTAAACGACACAGGAAACATCAAAAGGAGATGGAAAGAATACACAGAGTCATTATAACAAAAAGAATTAGTCGATATTCAACCGTTTCAAGAGGTAGCATATGATCAGGAACTGATGGTACTGAAGGAAGAAGTCTAAGCTGCACTTAAGGCATTGGTGAAAAACAAGGATCCAGGAATTGATGGAGTATCAATTAAGGTGTTTCAACAAATAGATGCAGCGCTGGAGGTGCTCACTTGTCTATGCCAAGAAATATGGAAGACAGCTTCCTGGCCAACTCACTGGAAAAGATCCATATTTATGCCTATTCCCAAGAAAGGTGATCCAACTGAATGTGGAAATTATAGAACAATATCATTAGTATCACACTCAAGCAAAATTCTGCTGAAGATCCTTCAAAAATGGCTGCAGCAGTATATCGACAAGGAACTGCCAGAAATTCAGGCCAGTTTCAGAAGAGGACATGGAACCAGGGATATCATTGCTGCTGTTAGATGGATCCTGGCTGAAAGCAGAGAATACCAGAAGGATGTTTACCTGTGTTTTATTGACTATGCAAAGGTATTTGACTGTGTGGACCATAACAAATTACAGATAACATTGCAAAGAATGGGAATTCCAGAACACTTAATTGTGCTCATGAGGAACCTTTACATAGATCAAGAGGCAGTTGTTTGGACAGAACAAGGGATACTGATTGGTTTAACGTCAGGAGAGTTGTGCGTCAGGGTCGTAGTCTTTCACCATAGCTATTCAATCTGTATGCTGAACAAATAATAGGAGAAGCTGGACTATATGAAGAAGAACGGGGCATCAGGATTGGAGGAAGACTCATTAACAACCTGCGTCATGCAGATGACACAACCTTGCTTGCTGAAAGTGAAGAGGACTTGAAACACTTACTAATGAAGATCAAAGACCACAGGCTTCAGTATGGATTGCACCTCAACAAAAAGAAAAGAAAAATCCTCACAACTGGACCAATGAGCAACATCATGATAAAGGGAGAAAAGATTGAAGCTGTCAAGGATTTCATTTTACTTGAATCCACAATCAACAGCCATGGAAGCAGCAGTCAAATCAAAAGACGCATTGCATTGGGTAAATGTGCTGCAAAGGGCCTCTTTAAAGTGTTGAAAAGCAAAGACGTCACCCTGAAGACTAAGGTGCACCTGACCCAAGCCATGATATTTTCAATCACATCATATGCATGTGAAAGCTGGGCAGTGAATAAGGAAGACCGAAGAAGAGTTGATGCCTTTGAATTGTGGTGTTGGCGAAGAATATTGAATATACCATGGACTGCCAAAAGAATGAACAAATCTGTCTTAGAAGAAGTACAACCAGAATGCTCCTTAGAAGCAAGGATGGAGAGACTGGGTCTTACATACTTTGGACATGTTGTCAGGAGGAATCCGTCCCTGGAGAAGGACATCATGTTTGGCAAAGTACAGGGTCAGCAGAAAAGAGGAAGACCCTCAACGAGGTGGATTGATGCAGTGGCTGCAACAATGAGCTCAAGCATAACAATGATTGTCAGGGTGGCTCAGGACTGGGCATTGTTTTGTTCTGTTGTTCATGGGGACACTATGAGTTGGAAGTGACTCTACGGCCCCTAAGGACAACAACAACACCAACGTATTAAGGTCTCAATTAATGCTAGCTATCATTCTTTATCATTATCATTATTATTTTTTTATCATTCTTCTCGGCAACCCTCGTGGCGAAGTGGTTAAGTGCTATAACTGCTAATCAAAATGTTGGCAGTTCAAATCCACCAGGTGCCCCTTGGAAACTCTATAGGGCAGCTCTACTCTTTTGCCTAGGGTTGCTATGAGTTGGAATTGACTAGATGGCAACGGGTTTTTTTGGTTAATCACTATTGTCATAAATATAATCCTTCACAATTCTAATTGTCAATATTTTTGTCAGGTGAAAATCATTAAAAAAAACTGTAATGAAAACTGCATTTTTTTTTTTTTTTAGGTCTAGATTGGTTGATTTTACCAATGGCCATGGATAACTAGCACATTAAAGGTGATTGAAACACTCTTAGGACTGTGTTTACAAGACAAACTCGTTTACTGAGGCTGCCTGTGAGTTTTAGTGTCAAAAGGAATCTGCCTAAGAACAAACTAAAAAAGGAAGGAATATGGCTTTCTTTCAGAGCCATTCAATCTTTTTTTTCAGGGGCTTCTTGCCCCATTCCAGAGAACAGGGTCAAGACACTTCCTCAATTTCCCTAGAACCTTGCATTCTATAGTCTCTAACTCTCACCACCTCCTCCCAGATCCCCACTTCTAAAAAGACCCATACTGTACATAGTATATGGGGTTGTCCAATACACATACATGGAACTTGCCCCCCAGTTATGTTCTGTTCTTCCTATCCACCCAACTCTGCAAGAATCTTGATTTGCTAAACCGTGTCAACAATCTCATCCACTTTACAACAGTGACTGGTTAAGAGGTGGGTGCCAACTCAGTGTTCCCTCTGGGCACAGGTAGTTTTCAAGGCAGAGTGCGGCACAGTATTATTGTTGAATAGCTTGGAGAATTTCTGTCTCTAGCTCTGGGCTAGGTGGTTCCTGCAAGTACCAACACGTGGAAAGCCAGTGATGAAATGAAAGTCAGCCTGACCTCAGTCTTCTCTATTTCAGTAGTCAATAATTTCTCTTTTTTTTTTTTTTTGCTTAAGGTTGTAGGGTTATATTTTCTTTCATTGACAACTAAAGGCATCCCAATCAGTACATTTACCTTTCTCATTAATATTTCAGTTTTCCGAGCTCATTAAAAGTAAACATCTTTATTCCCTAGGTCCATGATGGGTTGGAGCCCAATTAATCTGATAAATCAGTGTACTATAAGTCTTTAGTGACATGTAGTAAATAGAGTTATACAGATAAGCATATACATTTTAACAGACCATTTGGAAATCTTAGTCTGTTTTAAAAATAGGTTTTACAAGATGTGGCAGAAGTTTTACAAAAGGCTTTTGAAAAGCCATGGGAATTTCCTGAAAATTTCCAAAATTATTGTCTTATAAAAATTATATCTACCTTGTTGCTCTTCATAATTTCAAGATAGTAAACTGCACCTATAGTTCTTCAGCTCTGCTTTCTAGCATAAATAGATGTCCTGGTAGACAAAAATTCTACTTCTTTGATTTCTAAAAATAAATAAAATTACTTAGTTTTTTTGACAAAGGTGTCTGAACTGAGCCTGTGGGACTGTGACATAACTTCACTTAATATTTCACCAGCTAATTTTTTCTATAAAAGTACAGATATCTTAGGCTTTGCAGACCAAATGGTCTCGGTTGACACTACTCAACTGTCATTGTAAAATGAAAGCAGCCATAAACAGATACATATATGTAAACTACTGAATGTGACTGGTGTTCCAGTAAAACCTTATAGATGTTGAAATTTGAATTTTATGTGAATTTGATGTCATGAAATACTACTCTTTTGATTTTTTTCCAGTAATTTAAAAATGGAAAAAGAACATTCTTAGCTTGTGAGATTATAATTTGCTGACCCGTGTCTTAGAGCATTTCTTTAGTATCTACAATGTACCTTCTCTCTGATTTATCTTGTTCCCAACTAGGATCTCTAACTCAGGTCAATGCAGTGTCTAGATCTTGTTTGGCTATGGAGAAGTTTAGAAATCTGAAGCATATTTCCCAAAGACTCTGGTTTCCAGATCAGGCCGTCTAGCCTCTGAGCACAGCAATGCACAGAAAGATGATAGGCCGTTTTCTCAGCAAAACCTTTCCTTGAAACGACAAATTGGTTTGAAAATTTTTGCTCTTCCGACATGGCTTTAGTTATATTAAATGAGAAAATATATTAAACAAGATTTGAAAAACCTGAAGTGCTATTGAAAGATAACTAATATAGTATACTTTCGTTTTAATATTGATTTCTGTAGCAGTTTATCCACATCCGATCAGTTACTAAATCATACAGTTAGCCATTACAGCAGTTTCAGAATTACCCCCTCTATTTCCAGTATCTTCATCGTGGATCTGGTCTTCATTATTTTCTATCACAATAAATATAACTGTCTCTTAGCTGCTTGCTTGATTTCCTACCCTACCATTTATTTTTGACTCTGTTTCATCCTCCTCAGTACAAATACTCTGAAAACAAGCTTTTTACCTCTATATTTAACACTCTCCATCTTTGTTCTCAGGCTCTCCTTCCCACCTGGAATTTTTACTTATCACTTCTGCCCACATATCAGAATTTTATCCATCACTGAAAGTTCATCTCAAACATCAGCGTTTCCCTGAAACATTTCCCAATGCCGCTACTCAATGTGACTACTCTTTGCGACTCCATAGTTGTTTATTTCTCTCTTACGCCATTTAAAATGGCCTATGGCTTTGGAGATACATATATATATGTGGAAACTCTGGTGACATAGTGGTTAAGAGCTACGGCTGCTAACTAAAAGGTCGGCAGTTTGAAACCACCAGGTGGTCCTTGGAAAATCTATGGGGCGGTTCAACTTTGTCCTATAGGGTTGCTATGAGTCGGAATCAACTCAACAGCAGTGCGTTTGGTTTTGGTTTATAAATATATATATATAATTTTTTTCCCTTAGTAGATTCAGCATGTGTTATGGGCATAAACTTTACCTTTTTCTTCTCTGCCTGACCTACACATAATAAATGATCAAGAATAAATACGTATTGATTTTATCAATATGTTCTCCCAACTGAAAGTTGAGACTTCTTCTTTTTATTTAAAGCATTTAGCAAGTTTTTTTTTTTTTTTTTTTGCCTGTGTGGACAAAACTGCAGTGGTTCTTTGATAGGGTAGATTTAGGATAAAATTGTAGTTTCTCTACTATTGAGCAATTTGCACACATTCTGACTGGAAAATAAGGAAGGAGGGAATGGAAGAGTAACAATTAAGTATCTCCAGGTCTGAGGGGAAACCGAATGAAGACATGTTTAGAGAGGAATTGAGCTGGGAAGTCTTCACTAAAGGCCTAAGTCAGGGTCTCTTATGGTCACTTAATTACCTAACTCAGTTGGGGTCACAATGGGTACATTTGGTGCCAAAATATCCAAAATAAAGAATATTGGGTGTCAATGGAGTTTTTGTTCAATCTTTGGAATTATTATTTATAATCTAACTTTTTATGAATAACTAAGAAACAACTAAGCACTTCAAAAATTCAAACATGAAAAATACGGGTTTTCCTAATTAATGTTTATTTTTTTGGATTTCATTTGGAACATGACCTGGGATTTAGGCACACTGCCTGTCTGCTAAAATCACCTGTCTGTTATCACTTGTCATTTGTTCCAAAAAAAAAAAAAATTTTTTTTTTTTTTACTGTAGACTGGGTGCGCTCCCTTGTCAGAGTTAATCCAGTAGATGAAGCAATGTCACTGAAAACAATTGAGCATGAGTGTGTGCTAATTTCAGACTTTTAGGTAGAAAAAGAGAAGGCATGAGGTTGAGAGAACATGTAGAATGGGATAATGCATTTGAATAGAAGATTCATTGTTTCAAAAGATCTTTTATTTGTCTGATTTATTCTTTTGTTTTGCGTTGGACATTTTCAAAGTGCATATTTAATAAAAGGCTGATTACATGCTTGACTGTACATAACCCTATGACTGAAGAAATAGAGCTGGTGTGAAGTTTCTGTTCTCTGGAAACCAGCTATATGGTATGATTAGTTGTGACATTTTGAAAGGTGTGAATGGATTTAGAATAGGGAAATGGACTCAGATTGCATTTTGATTTAGCTGTCAAATGGTTATAGAAATGAGTGCCATTAACTAACTTATTTATTTTTCATTATTCCAGAGGCCAAACAAAAGTATGCAATGGTATTAATTTGCTTAAAGAGAGATTCACATTAGATTTTTCAAAAGCACATTATCAAAGGTATTAAAATTTGAAGGACTGTAAATTTATGCATATGCCAATTCAGTAACTAAATAATAAACTGACATTTTATCTGACATTCAGGTTATTTTTCCTCTTTTCCAAAATTTGGAATAATGGACCCAAAATAAAATTGAATGACTAGCTGGTTCACTTTTCTCCCAAGTTCTTGAAAGTTTTAAGGATCAGATCTTTCCCCCATCTGAAATTCTGACTTTGTTTATAGATCACAGAATATGTAATATGTTTACAACTGAGGTAGTACAAGGATCATTGGCCCATTAAAAAGATCCAGAAGCAGGCCTCAGAAGAGCTACTACTAATTCTTCACAAAACTGAAGCAGTTTGGAAAGATTGAATTCCCGTTAAATCAGAATCTGTTTGAGCATATGGAGATTCTCAATCTGTTTTGGCCAATGTGGTTGGCCCATGTGGTTTTGGCCCATGTGGTTGACTTAGCTCTCTCCTTAGTTCCAGTTCCCTAGGTGGGAATTGTGGCTTCTTGCCTAATTTGATCAGTTCTCGGAGTTGCCAGCTGGTGCCCAGCTTGATCTTGGTGGTCACTACTCAAAAGAAACAATTCACAGAATATCATCCTCAGCTGAGATAGCTCTGTGACCACGATGGAATAGGACAAAACAGGACCACTCATTGCTATGTGTGAGTATAACAATGTACAGGCCACACAAACGACCAGACCTCTCCCTCCTTCTACTAACATGAGTGACTGCTGCTCCTTTACCAATTACAACCTTAACCCCACACTTCTCCTACTGCTTTCTAGATATTGAAATACTTAATAATAGAATTGTTCTGGCTTTTTGATAGCAGCCAAACCAGAGCAATAACCTGCTTCCTTGATCCTTCTTTAAAATAACCTAAAAAAAAAAAAAACCAAAACACAAACCACTTGCAGTCGAGTTGATTATAACTCCTGTTGCTGTTGTCGTTAGGTGCCATCAAGTTGGTTCAGACTTATAGCGACACTATGTACAATAGAACAAAACACTGCCCCGTCCTGTGCCATTGTCACAACTGTTGTTATGCTTGAGTCCATTGTTGCAACCACTATGTCAATCCATCTCGTTGAGGGTCTTCCTCTTTGTTGCTGACTCTCTACTTTACCAAGTATGAGGTCCTTCTCCAGGGACTAGTTCCTCCTGATAACATGTTCAGGAGTACATGAGACAAAGTCTTGCCATCCTTACTTCTAACAGCATTCTGAGTGTACTTTGTCCATGATGGATTTGTTTGGTCTCCTGGAAGTCCATGGTGTATTCAATATTCTTCACCAACATCATAAGTCATCATAATTCTTCAGTCTTCCTTATTCATCATTCAGCTTTCACACGCATGTGAGGCAATTAAAATTACCATGGCTTGGGTCAGGTGCAGGTGCACCTTAGTCCTCAAAGTGATATATTTTCTTTTTAACACTTTAAAGAGATCTTTTGGAGCTTTTTTTTTTTTTGGAGCATATTTGCCCACTGCAATGTGTCTTTTGATTTCTGCTTCCATGGGCGTTCTTTATGGATCCAAGTAAGATGAAACCTCGATAAGTTCAATCTTTACTCCATTTATCATGATGTTTGTTACTTATTGGTACAGTTGCGAGGATTTTTGTTTTCTTTACATTGAGGTGCAATCCATACCAAAGGCTGGATCTTTGGTCTTCATCAGTAAGTGTTTCAGGCCCTCTTCAATGTCAGCAAGCAAGTTTGTGCCATCTGCATATCACGCAGATTGTTAATGAGTCTTCCTCCAATCCTGATGCCTTTTTCTTCTACTTATAGTTCTGCTTCTTGGATTATTTCCTCAGTATACAGACTGAATAAGTATGGTAAAAGGATAAAACACTGATGTACACTTTTCCTGACTAAACCACTCAGTATCCCTTTGTACTGTTAGAACGACTGCCTCTTGGTCTATATACGGGCAATCCCATGTGTGTCAGAGTAGTACTGTGCTTGCTAGGGTTTTCAATGGCTGTGACTTTTCAGAAGCAGATCATCAGGTCTTTCTTTGGATTTGCCTCTGGGTGAATTCAAATTGCTAGGTTTTTGGCTGGTAGCTGAGCGCTTAACTTCTTCACCACCTAGGGATTCACTAAAATCACCTAATATAGGCCTAAGTTTTATAACAAACTCCACCTGACACCCTCTAACTAAAATGTCCCTCAGTTCCCCAGGGTGTGCGGTCCTCCTTTTTGTAGCAATTAGTAAACTCCTATTTATTTGCTAAGAGGTGTGTTGTTGGTAGTCATCAGCATGTGAGTATTGACAATGTATTCACTGAGTACTTATTATAAGAGTTCTTCAATCTTAGTGCTTTAGTGGGTATCATGATGAACATAAAAGTATAGGAAGATGTTCCTGGTCTTGAGATGCATGCAGCATTTTCAGAATAGAAGATTCTCAATGATTCCTCTATGTTAGGCACCATACTATCTGCTTTATGGGAATTTACTCATTGATAATAGCAGGTCATTATCATTACTGTACTTGTTTTGAAACTGAGTCTTACAGAGTCCATGGTCTCTGCGGTGCCCTAAAAATATGCCACTCAGATCACTTGCTGCAGGAAACATAGTTGATTGACAGCACCAGATGCTGCCCATCAGATCCACCAATATATTCACATCAATGTTGCACTTCTTCCAGCTGCTACCAGTCAATGAAAGAGCATAGAGTGAGTACCAGTACTATTCCATTCCTGCAGGACACAGGCCTCCTGTGTGGTGCAAGTTTGGCTCATGGACTCCCTGTTGATCTTCCTTCCCTAGATGTGCACCACAGTCCGAGATTCATCCTACACAATCTCCTTCCTTCCCTCCCTTCTTTAACACATACCAGATCTTCACAGTGATCTGAAGGCTATATTCGGCTTCTCCACTTTATCCCATTAGGCATTTCCCCAATGCATCTCTTGTACATCGAATCCCATCTTAGCACTTGCTTCTTGGAGGACCAAAACTTACACAATCATTTAAAGTGTAAGAAGAAAAGTTAAAATTTTAATATAAAGTCTGTTGACATCCCCCTAATATTTTTAAAAATTAATGAAAGAATGAGACCAGTATACATGTCAAATCTTGAAGGATGACTTAATGATATTCAAAGAGCAAAATTCAGCTAAGATAGAGTCCAACATTATAAAAATTTGTCAGAACTGTACCAAGCTTAATTTCATATGTAAGATATAAATTTCCTTTGATTTTTCACTCTATTTTACTTCAGAGACTTTGGCTTAGTTCTTCTCTCTGATAAAAAAAAAATACCTGTAGTTAAATTGTGAATTTCCACATTTTGTTTGCTCTAACATTCTTCCTTCCTGTATAATATATATTTTTTATCTTTCCAGAGTCACTCAGCTTCTTGAAAGAGCAGCTATTTACGCATTTGAAGACTTTTTGGATTTCTCTTTTCCATTCACACATAGCACTTAGTATTGATCACACGTGATAGAAATCATTGGGTTTGCTACTGTCATCTCTCTTAGCTCCTTGTCAACAGGAAGCGAGTCCGATTTTCTTTGTTAGAACTGCAGCTTCTAGCAGAATGCCTGATAAATATATTACTATGGAATGAGTAAATACCCTTTGATTATTGACTCAGTTCACCCCTAAATTTCATAATTCTGCGTGCACTAAATGGTTTTTGTTCCAATTCACTTGTATGCTAGTGTTTCTTCTATTGCTTCTCACCATACAGACTCATAAAAAGAGTTACTACACTCTACTAGGTTGCATCTTGACCAGCCCTGTATATCCGGACTGCTTTTCTTAAAAATGTTTTATCCCTGGATATGATGTTATGGATGCATGATTACGTAGAATGTAATATCTTGATGGCAGTGACTTAATCTGTCCTGCTGTTTGCTCTGTCTCCAGCACTTGACATGTATTAGATACTCAGTGGATAAACACAACGTCAGAGTATGCAGGGTACTATAAGACACAACAGAAAGTTTGTGTTAAGAAGAGTATGATAACTATATAGATTTCTTGAAGTGGTAGAGGCTTAAAATTAGGAAGGGTGAATTCTATTTCTTGGTTAAATTATTAAGGATTATCAGAAGTTCTTCATCACTAGAGAGAGGTCTAACAATTAAAGAACAGTCCATCAGTGTCCCAATATTCACATGTAAGCCCCAGGATGGCAGAGCTTGATGTAAGTGACCTCATCAAATTTCATCTATTCATAATTGTGCTGTGACTTACAGAAGCAACCATCTTTCCCTCAGGCAATGGCATTTTGAAAGTCCAGAATCTGGACAGGAAATTAGTAAAGTAAAATGAAATTTGAAACTGTTCTGTTATTTAACTCTGGTACAACAATGTATCCAGTATGATATGTGTCTGAAGTTCTGAAAAACATAATTTCACTGCAGATTACCCACTTTGATGCACACAAGAAATGAAAAAAAGCTATCTGTTGTTGTTAGTTGAAGTGGAGTTGGCCCCTGACTCATGGCAATTCCACGCACTGCATTCCATACAGCACACTGAAACACTGCCTGGTCTTGTGCCAACCCCATGAACAGTCGCTTGTTGGATGATTGTGATTCATAGAGTTTTCATTGACTGATTCTCAGAAATAGATCACCAGGCCTTTTTTCAGTCTTTCTTAGTCTGGAAGCTGTGATGAAACCTGTTTAGCATCATAGCAACATTTAAGCCTCCACTGATAGATGGCTGGTAGCTGTGCTTGAGGTGTAATGGTCAGGAATAAAACCCAGGTCTCCTGCATGAAAGGTGAGAATTCTACCACTAAACCACCAGTGTTACCCCCACCCAAAAAAACAGAAATTTAAAAAGCTATCTAGTTGTGGTTAAGAGCTTAGCTGCTAATCAAAAGGTCGGCAGTTCAAATCTACCATTCACTGCTTAGAAAACCTGTAGGGCAGTTCTACCCTGTCCTATAGGATCACTATGAGTCAGAATTGACTCAACAACAGAAGACGTCCAGGTGTCGTAAAGGAAACAAATGGAGAATGGAGTAAATATGGTTTACAGATTTAAATATAAAAATAACAACCTATTTCATGTCAGAGAGACTAAGAGGACAAGAGATAGTCATTGGGATGTTGTATTTAGAGTTGGGAGAATCTCCTCTAGGCAGTAATATTTACTGGGATAGTCACGGGTCCATTAAGTACATACCAGAATAATTGGATTAGAATGAAAATAGTTAATATAATCATGTGGATGTTTGGAACAGGCAAAGAAAATATCACTTTAAAATAACTTTGGTGAATAAGAATAAAGTTCTCCTCATGGCAGAGTCCAGCGAGAACACTTTTCAATGAAGTCCTTAGTAATATTTCCCCTAACAGGCTTTCATATTATGTTAGGGCACTTATAAACATGGTAACAAGTAGTTTTGCTGGTTCTAAATTCTCCTCCAATGATGAATTGTGCTGACTAACCTGACCACAAATCATACTCAGTACCATGTCAGTTATCATGTTCCTGCTTGAAATGAAGAAGCTCTTAATTAACAAAAAAATGCATAACAAATAATTCAAAAACATTCATTTGCACAGGCCTACTTCTTTATATAAAATGATTGTTATGCTTCACAACATCTCTGACGTTTATTCAGTCAGTCACTCAGTTATGCATTCAGCAAACCCTTCCTGATTGCCTAGTGAGTGTCAGCCACTGTTGGGAGTAGGGAGTCTAATGAGGCAGGTAAAGTGAAGGAGCCTCTTCCAATTGTGAAAACAGCCCTTATATGATACAGGTTGTCTCAACTTCCTCAGTAAACAACTGGTTTATTGAAGTCCCAGAGAAGACCCAACTGAGCTAGGAGGGGCCACAAAAAGTGAAAAGGGAACAACAATTTCACATTAGAACCCATTGAGCCTTAAGTTCCCTTTGCAATCATGGGTAAACAATTCCTAAGGAGTTATTTTAGTCAGTGAACAAGGTTACCCATATCTGCTTCTGGGGAGAATCAAGGCTATCTGCATACAAAACTTAAAAGATTTTCAGCTTCTGTCGTGAATCCAGGGAAAATAAAACCTCAGGATATTTTTTCAAACTAACAAGTGACAGTTATTAAAATAAAACCTTTCTGATTATTTATCTAAACCAGACAGTAAACCAGAAAAACCCATTGTCATCAAGTTGATTCTGACTCATAGTGACCCTATAGGACAGAGTAGAACTGCCCCATAGAGTTTCCAAGGAGCCCCTGGTGATTCAAACTGCAGACCTTTTGGTTAGCAGACATAGCTCTTAACCACTGTGCCACGAGGGTTTCCAAACCAGACAATAGTGATTAGTAAACAGACTGGGCCAAATAAATTACCTACAGTATGTTTTTAATTCCTACAACTCAGAGACTGAGGCAGAGCAAAGCTCAATATCCCTCTCAAAGCCATAATCCAAAAAAATGGCTGACCTGGCATTTGAAGCCAGAGCCCATGAACTTTAACCTGTGATATATGTTGCGATATTTCAGGAGAGTATGATTAAGCCTAAAGAATAAAATATGCAGAGACAAATTTAAATAACAATAAAGTATATTATCAATAATTATAGTGCTGCATTAATTAAACACACTGATTCTTAAAGTAATGCCTTTATACCCTTAGGATTTAGGCCTTAGAGGTATTGAAACAGATATCAGCCAGTCATCTATCTCATATGGTTTCTGTAGACCCGAACTGGGTTTCTACTGACTGTAAATTATAGTGTTTAAAGGTTACAACATTCCTATCTTGGTCTGAAATCTTAGCTGCAAGAAACCAAAATTCAGTCCAGGTAGGTTACATAGAGATTCATTTGTCACAAAGAAGTATAAAGAATTTTAAAAAAGTACGTATTTTGGAACTCAAAAGTTGAAAGAGAAAGGTCCCAAGGTGAATTAAGGAGGCAACTCTCAGTTTCTCTCTGTCTCTATCTAGCTATACACACGAACATTCACACATGCATATGTCTGTGTATATACATATACACATAAAAAAACCAATCCACTGAGGTTGAGTTGATTCCGACTCATAACAAGCCTATAGGACAAAGTAGAAGTGCCCCACGGAGTTTCCAAAGAGCACCTCGTGGATTTGAACTGCCAACCTTTTGGTTAGCAGTTGTAACTCTTAACAACTAAGCCACCAGGGTTTCCATGTACACATATAAAAAAAATAGATGTGTATAAATACGTATATGTATCCACCACTGGCACCACCATTGGTAGCCAGGGACTATGGTTACCTAATACTAACAAGGCTTTCTGCAATCAAACAGGGCTGAGCTAGGCGTGGAGGCCCTTACAAAGAATTGTGTGTGGGCTGCATAGATTCCCAAGTCAGTCTCCGCTTGCTCAGCATTCAGGCTTCTTTATCTGTCTGTTCTTCCAAGTCTCCCCCAAAATCTATTCTCTCCTGAATTAAACCTGTAAATTCCTATTCTAAAAAAGCAATCCAGAGGAAACTAAGTATCTTATTTGTTTAGAAGTTTTGGGAGTTTTCTGCAAGTCTGGCTTGTATCCTTATTCCACCAGCTTAGGTTACCAAATTGCTTCAGGATTCATCCCACCTATTCAGTCATTTGAAACCAGACTCCACTGTATAACTTCTGTGAACTTGAGTTGTGAAGGAAAAACACTTCTATTCTACACAGGAATTATTTAGTACTAAACTTCTCCATTATGTACATGGTATTAAAAATATCCAAAAACCAAACCCATTGGAGTCAAGTCGATTCTGACCCACAGCGACTCTAAAGGACAGAGTAGAACTGCCCCATAGGGCTTCCAAGGAGTGCCTGGTGGATTCAAACTGCCAACCTTTTGGTTAGCAGCTGTAGCTCTTAACCACTGTGCCACCAGAGTTTCCATACATGACATTACCACTCATTATTTCATTTTTTTGCACGCCACCATCCCCCAAATCTGAGACTTTCATGTGAATCAGCCAGACCAGCATTCCTTTTTGGATGACCAATTTGGACCATCATCTCAAGGTGACAGATGACCATCTCATCTGAGTTCTTCTCCATCATGGTCCATAAAAAATGGGACAAGTGAGTGATGAAATTGCCAAAGGCTTAACATTTATTTATATTATTTATTTATTTATTTTATTTATTATTTTTTTTTAACATTAGTCCGTATGTTCTGATTTGACCCAGAATCTGTTTGAAGCAAACAGATTCAGTGGTTTGCCTCCTGGAGAAGTATTTAGCTTATTACAATCACTGTCTGTCATAAGCTTGTACTGCGATTCTGCACACAGAATCTACATACCCAGCCCTCCTTTTTATCAAATAAAATAATCATCCTCACCACATCCAAGGGATATTGTAGGATTACGGTAGTTAAGTAATATGATCAAAGACAAGTAGCATCTAAAGTAGTATTTGATAGTGCAGAGAGTGACAGAAACAACTTTCTATTACTTTTTTTTTTTTTTTAAATAATGGGTGAGATTCACCCATTGAAGCAGATTTATTCAGGTATAATTGACATAGCATATGAATATACTTAAACAGCGCAATTAGGTGTTTGGTCATACGTATACATCTGAGAAATCACCACCACAATGAAGGATGTGTCACGTCAATCTCTCCAGAATTTTCTTCATTTCCCTTTGGAATTTCATCCTCCCATCCCCCTAACCTCCTCAGGCAATCACGGATCTGCTTTTTGTTACTACAGTTTGTAGTTCCTAGACTCATATAAATGGGATCAGCACTGTCGACCTCTTTTGTTTCTGATCTTTCTTCTGGCATAATTATTTTGAGATTTATCCATGTGGCTGCATGTGTCATTAGTGCACATTTTATTGGTGAATAGCATCATATTGCCTGGCTACTGCTATCTGTTTACCTATTCATCTGTGGACACACATTTGAGCTCTTCCCAGTTTTTGCCTATTCCAGATAAAGCTACTATCAACATATGAGTTCACTTTTTTTTTTTTGGTAGGGACATAATCTTTCTTTTTTTTGATAAACTTCCTAGGAGTAGGAGAGCTGGTGGAAAATGTGCGTTTAAATTTTTCAGAAGCAGCTAACATGTTTTTCAAGGTGGTTGTAACATTTAAAATGTTTATTAACAGTGTATGACAGTTCTACTTTCTCCAAGCCTTTGTCAACACTTGGAATGATCAGTCTTTTTTTTTTTTTTTTTTTTTTAATGTTGACCATTCTAATTGGTGTATATTTGTATCTCCTGTGGTTTTAATCGAGCGTCTTTTCAGGAGCTTATTTCTCACCTTCTTTGGTGAAGCGTGTGTTCACATCTTTCCAATTTTGATTGTTTTGTTTTGGGGAGAGGTAGGTTTCTTACAATTGAGTTTACTGCATACAAATCCTTTAGCAGGTAAGTGATTGGTAAGCATTTTCTCCCAGGTTGTGGTTTATCTTTTAATTCTTTCAACAGTGTCTTCTGAACAGCAAAAATATTCTAATTTTTTTCATGATAAAAACTACTTTATCTTTTATTTTCTTTTACATATTGTACTTTTGGTTCCATGTCTAAGAAAACTTTGGTTAACCTTGGGTCACAAATATTTTCTCCTGTTTTTTATTTAGCTCTTCTCAGATTTAAGTTCTACAATTATATGTATGATCTCTTTTTAGTTGATTGTGTGTATGCTATGAGATCAAAATTCAATTTCTTTAATATCATTATCCAATTGTGTCAGCATGATATGTTGAAAAGTATAACCTTTCTTCCCTGAATTGCCAATGAAACTTTGCAGAAAACTCAATTATCCCTGTAAATGTGAGCCTATTTCTGAAGCCTTCCTTTGGTTTCATTGATCTATTTGTGTGTTTTTATGCTACTCTGTCTGATAACATGGGTATGAGTCTAAATAAACTCGCTGCACACAACAACAACATCTCAATACCACACTATCTTAATTACTGTAGTTTCCTAATAAGATTCAAAATCTGACAGTGCTAGTTCTTCAAATAACTAATTTTCATATGAATTTCAGATTCAATTTCTACAAAAAAAACCTGCTGGGGTTTTGATTTCAATTGTATTCAATCAATAGATTAATTTGGGGAGAAATAACATGTTAAAGATAGTGATTCTTCTAACCCACGAACATAGTATTTCTCAGCATTTATTTAGGTCTTATTTCATTTTTCTCAGAAATGTTTTGTAGATTTTATGGTACAGGACTTGCCTATCTTCTGTTAGATTTATCCCTAAGTGTTTCATATTTTTGTTCATACAAATACAACTGTTTTTAATTTCACTTTTCAAATTTGCATTGCTAGGAAACAAATACAGTTTATATTTATATAATGCTCTTGTATCTTGCAATTTTGCTAATCTCACTTGAGTTATAGTTTCTTTTTAGAATTAGTAATCCTGCCAAATGTAAATAAGGACAATTATTTTTTTTCTTCCCAAACGTTGATGGTTTTATTTACTTTATTTTCTTAATCGGGCTGACTTAAACCTCTAATACAATAGTAAATAGAAGTGAGGGTAGACATCTTTTTTGTTGTTATTGATATTTGGATAAAAGCATTCAGTTATTCTCAATGTAATATCTGTAGGCTTTTGTTTGTTTTGCAGCTGCCCCATATAAAATTGAAAGATTTGTTGCTTCTTTGTTGATTTCTTATCCCCAATTTTCTCAGCATTTTTATTAGAAACAGATTTTGGATCCTGTCTTTTTTTTTTGTTTTAACATCTGCTGATATAACAATATGGTTTCCTTTCTTTAATTTTGTTAGTATGATAACTTTTATGTATTTTTTTATTTACAAAGGCTAAATCAAACCTGCATTCCTTGGATGAACCTCACTATGGATTCATAACATCTTTAAATATTATCCTTCTAAATCACTAGATTTGATTCGGTATCATTGTGTTCAGAAGTTTTCCATCTATGTCCATGAGGAATATTAATGTGAAGTTTTCTTCCTATTTTTTTTTTTTCCTTCTTCCTTGTAATGTCCTTTTTCTGGTTTTGGTATGAGTGTAACGCTGGTCTCAAATATTAGTTGGAAATATTCCCTCACCTTCAACTTTAAGTAAGGTTTAATATGAAATTGTTATTAGTTCTTCCTTAAATACTTGGTAGAATTTGCCAGTGAAGCTTTTTGGGTCTGGAGTATACTTTGTGGGAAGTATTTTGACCTACCTATTGGATGTCTTTAATACAGAACTATTTGGAATACATATTTCTTCTTCATTTTATCTAAACTGTTAAATTTATTAACATACTCTTATTCATAGCAATTATTTATTTTCTTTTCAATATCTATAAACTCTGTAGTGATGTCCTTCTCTAATTCCTGTGTTGGTAATTTGTATCTTGACTCTTTTTTTTTTTTACTAATCTCTCTGGCAGGAAATTTCTCGACTATATTGATCTCAAACAGCAAAATTTTTATTTCATTTATTTTTCTTTAATGTCTCTGAGGTGTGGGAGCCCCTTTCAGAAAGCTCTTTAGCCTTTGGTCTTGGTTCCTGTGAGCAAGACCTACATCTGAGGCTAATGAGTAGAGGCTGACTAGTCCAGTGGGAATTTCCTCGGAGCCTAATGCTGAATAAACCTCATGAGGTATGTTGTAATCCATCATGGCCCCATGGTGAGGCTGATAAGAGCTCTAAGCCTGGGGATGAAAGAGAGAATAGGCTGCATGGACAGCTGGGGTCTGAAGTTAGCAAAATAGGGAAACTGAGATTTACACAGGGTACCAGTGGAATATGGAGTGGGATTATGTATGATTTTGCTTGTGTAAGCTGAAGGATAAAGCATTCAGAAGAAAAATGAAAATTCCTGCTATTCGGAAATGTAAAAAATATGATCATTGCACCATAGTTACCATCCTTCCCTTCAGTCTCCATATCCTCACAAACCTTCTTTGCTTTGTTCTATTTTTATAGGCATAATAGCTGGAAGTTACCTAGCCATCATGCTTTTCTGTTTCCATCAGAGTTTTATTAGAATATGGACTTTTTGAAATATTAGAATAGGTTTTAGCAATAAAAAAAAGTACTTGGAAATTTAATTTTTCTTCACTTTCTAACAAGTTTGGAACACCAAGTTTGATTTCTCTTTAACCGATTTTAAGAAATTAAATCTACAAACCCCCAAAGACAACACTATTCACTAGCAAGTAGGAAAATATAAAAAAAACAGAATATTTAAATACTGATTTGCCTCTTCCAGTAAGAGAATATATGTATTGCATATACTTTCTATGCATCATTTAGTTTTGAGGTAGGGTGATGTCACTTCTTCCTTCCTTGAAGACACTTGAAGTCTAAATTTTATTATTGTGAAATTGGCCTCGTTTGGCATATTTGCTGCTATATAAATTGACTAGGCCTTTTAGAAGTGGTCTTTTAATGCAGATTAATTTCTCTTGGGTCTTATTCTTGCACCTGAAGTAGTTGCTGGTTGACAATATACATGTGTACACAAACGTCTCACTCAGTAGATAGGTAACGCAAAGTTCAGTGTATTTCACATCCAATTACATTTAAAAAAGGTTTATATAAATAGTGCAACTCTACATTAAAATAAATATATTAATATAACAAATCCATATGCTTCTGCAGTTAATATTAATCACTAAAATGATGATAGCTATTAGTACATACTTAGTTCTATGTTTCAGATATTTTATTCACCCTTGACAAATACTACCATGCTTAATATTCATAAAAACTCCTTGAGGGTATATATCACTATTAGAATTTTGTGAATTAGAATTCTAAAGCTTACGCAAATTCCCACAAGTACTAATAAATATGTAAGTAAGGATTTCAACCTAGGTTATTTGACTTGAGAGTCTATGCTCATAACCACTATTATATGTAGAAGAAGGATATTAAAAAATATACACATGGATCATATTAGCTATTTTCACCACAGTGTTGTATAATTAAACTCTGCAAAATTTAGTGGCATACAATAACAATTATTTCACTTACATGCCTGTGTATCAACTGGAGTATGGCTGATTTAAGCAGGGCTCAACTGCACTTAGAAACCCAGTGGCGTAGTGGTTAAGTACTACAGCTACTAACCAAATGTCAGCAGTTTGAATCCACCAGGCACTTCTTGGAAACCCTAGGGGGCAGTTTTACTCTGTCCTGTAGGATCACTATGCGTCAGAATTGACTCAACGGCAATGGATTTGGTTTTGGTTTTAGTTCAATTGTGCTTGGCCCCAAGTTGCATGTTGGATTAAGGGTTCCTTTTTGTGACTTTCATCTGCATTAGACCAACCTATAACTGAGGCAGGCTTTTATGGTGAAATGCAGGAGTTGGAAAAGCAAGTGCAGTGACAGAAACCATTTTAAGCTTCTGCTTGCTCTACATTCCTTTGACTAAAGCAGGTTACGTGGCTAATCCCAACATCAGTGTTAAGGGAAAGTACACCTTTAACTGTGGTAAGCAGGGAGGTGGTTAATATTTGCCATATAACAATCTAATCTAATGCATGCATACAGGCACATCACCTTCACCCAATCCCATAGCTACATAATGCATGTGGATGACTTATTCCCTTCCAATAAATGATTTCTGGCATTACTTACTTCCATTATGGATCCTCCTTTCCACCCAGTCTTCTATTGTCCCTTTGGCATTATTTGACTTCTTTGTATGTGTAAGTCCAGTTTCAGTAGTCATTGAATTTGTAGTTCTTTTTCAAAAAGATAATTCTTGCCTCCTGCTGGATTTAGTCACCCTTCCCCATACATCTGAAATAGAAATAGATATCACAGGAGAGACAAAAATAACTTATTCTTAAAACTTGAGAAATGTAAAAAAAAAAAAAAAATGGAGTGGAGGATAAAGATAGGGCCACACTTGGATTTGTATAATTATTTTAGGTCAGAGGTAGGGATCACATTTTTGAGAATTTAGGTATGAAACATGTCTGCTCATAAGCACATTCCACAAGTAAGCAATGGCAAAACCAAAAAACCAAACCCACTACCGTCAAGTCGACTCCGACTCATAGCGACCCTATAGGACAGAGTAGAACTGCCCCGTAGAGTTTCCAAGGAGCGCCTGGCAGATTCGAACTGCTTACCCTTTGGTTAGCAACCATAGCACTTAATCACTACACCACCAGGGTAAAAAAAAAAAAAAAGGGTATATGTGTGTTAATCTAGTAGAATCTATGAAATTTGATTTTTTTTTCCTTTAGGATATTGGTTTTGGGGTTCAACATTAATAGATACATAGGTATGGGGTTATTCAACTCTAGGAGGGAAGGTAGTGAGACATTGTCCCTTTAAGGTTATTACTGATGTACTGCCAAATTAATAATGCTTCACATCTGTCCCTGGAAAGAAGAACAATTTGAAGAGATTACACATTCAAGGGGACGGCATGATGAGCAATCCTCTTTAGCAAGAGAGCTACTTGCTTCATAAAAATCATTGAGAAGTTTCAAAGTCACGTGACTAGCAGATTTTCTTATGCAAGTGAGAATCAATTTAGAAAAGCTGCCGGTATCTTCTCCACTACCACATGCTCAGCCTCTCAAGCTTATTTCTTAGTGCTCAAAACAAACATTTTAGAAGATTCGGAGATTATACAACAACTTTCCCTTATTTTGCATTGCCATCTGGACACAAAATCCTGAGAAGCACCATTTCTTCAAGGGAGCTATTCCTGGCAAACAGAAAGCTGAGGGTGAATGGAGTGATGCTTTGGTTTCGATGCTTAGTCTGGATTAATCAGAGTTGCAGCCAATTTAAAGCAGAGAAGAAAGGAATCCTTTTTGGAATCTTGGTGTTTGGTCCAAGCTTAGTCATTTTTTCAATCACTTGATATGAGAATTTCTTGGCTGTAAACTTTATGGAAGCAAATCACCAGGCCTTTCTCCTATGGCTCCTATGGGTGGGTTTGAACCACTGACCTTTAGGTTAATAGTTGAGTGCAAACATTTGTCACTACCAAGGGACCTCTATGATGTGGTATAAAGTCATTTTTTTTTTTTTCATTTGTCATTCATGGCAAGGAAGGTTCTGGAACACTTAATCCTTTTGCCATTCTCAGGCTGTCTGAAAGACTGTGGTAAGAGCATTTGAAGACTGGGAAAACCTGGAGTGAGGGCATCATAATGATCAAGAAAGAAGATAGATCTTTGTTGAGAAGAAACTGAAAAGTCGTTACTATCCATTCTGGAGAGAGAAAAAACATCAAAGTTTATATGATTATAAAGAAGATGAATGGTATGGATGTTACATCATCAAAGTCTGGAAGATGAGTTAGGAAATTGAAGAAAGAGATGTGAAGCTATTAATGCTTATAGGTTATAGGTTTTGCCCAAATTATTTCATTTAGCAGACAGCAGTTACATACTTAATTTTTTTATCATGAAAGGAGTATAGAATGATACTGTAAATTTTTAAGAATGGCTTTCATTGGTTCACAGGTTTTTTGGAATTTCTATAGAGCACTTTTTTGTTCCTCAAGTCAAAGCCACATGCCTTAGTATTTCTTTCCTGTTGTTGTCACCCTCCACTCCAGTGCCTCTCCCCCATGCTTACATCTATTATTGTTGTACAGTGAGATCTTGAAATCGCTCTTGTGGTTGAGTATTATACTGAATCATTTCCTGACTGATATTTAGGATGAATATGATACTTGTCTGCTTTATGAGCCCAGGTGGTACAATGATTAAGACCTATGGTGTGCTATGGCTGCTAACCAAAAAGGTTGGTTGTTTGAATCCACCAGGTGCTCCCTTAGAAAGCGTCTGGGGCAGTTCTACTCTGTCCTATAGGGTCGCTATGAGTCAGAAGCCACTGGACAGCAATGCGCTTGTGTTTTTTTTTTTTGGTTTGCTCTATAGATGCTGCGTGTAGGGGCAAGCCATGCATATTAAAACGTGTAGCTGAGTTTCTAAGATGCTTGGGGCACAAAAGAAAGCAAAAGGGTCTAAGGTAGGGGAAAAAAAGAAAAAAAAAAGTATTCCAACTCTCTATAAAAGGGGAATGAACTAAAAATCCTTTTGTGGACTTAGTATTATTTCAAAGGATACTAGGGTCTCAGACACTCTTCTAGAAAACTGGACCCTGAAAATGTATATCCCCCACCCCCAAACCCCACTGCCATCGAGTTGATTCCAACTCATAGTGACCCTATAGGACAGAGTAGAACTGCCCCACAGAGTTTCCAAGGAGCGCCTGGCAGATTAGAACTGCCTACCTTTTGGTTTAGCAACCGTAGCACTTAACCACTACGCAACCAGGGTTTCCAAATGTGTATCAGTCACTTCAATTTGGCTGCAGAGACTGCCTTCCCTGAATAACACCACTGTATTAAAGATAAAGATCATGCTGGCCAGCTGATTTCTGTCTCTCCTAAAAATGTGTCTAGAAGCTGAGGCCCTATAGTCTCCACCCCAGCTCTAGCCACTGCCAAAGGGGTACGGCTCTATGTGTGTGAGAGTGTGTGTGTATGTATGTGTATGGCTAGGCTTGAACAAAGGATTGATTCCCTCAGTGGTGCAAAAATTAAGCACTCTACTATCTACTAATTAGAAGGTTGGCAGTTCCAACCCACCCAAAGTACCTGAGAAGAAAGGCCTGTTGATCTGCTTCCAATAGCTCACAGACTTCAAAAGCCTATGGAGTTGCCTATTCTGCCCACACGGGCTCACCATGAGTCAAAACTGACTAGGCAGCACAAGAGAAAGATTGTTAAAAGAGAAAGTGCTGTGTTTTCTTTCTCATGTTTGGGAGCTTTTTGTTCAGTATGTTCACTTTACAACTAGATGAAGGCTGCCTTTCTGTTTCTGTGCTGCCCAGCCATCCAACACGATGAAGCAGACTGATCTCCGATTAACATTTACCTAATAGCCGGCTCCACAATAGGATTCTAGTATTCGTTTAAGAGTCTTTAATAAATTCAGTTGTAACTCCTGGGAAACTTGCTTTCACTTTCTACAAGTATCGTTTTTGTAGGTGCAGTATGGGTCTTTCCCTACTTAGGTGCTTTGGAAAACATTTTTCCAGACATAACCCATTCTGCAGACATGGTACCATTTGGTTCACTTTCAGCCCACCTGCAATGCCCAGATCTAAGTAAGTTTATTCCTATCAAGGCACAATCTCACCTTCAATCATCTTCTTCCTCTAAACCAAGTTCTGGATCTGGGTGAGATGCTTATATAATGCTACATCATCAGAGATAGTTAGCACATTTTCAAAATCAGATTTGACCTTCTCCCCCCCCCCCCTTATAAGTCTGCATTCCTGATTTGGGTCTACCACATTGTGCCTCCAGTCCTGAACTTGTGTCACCCAGTGTCCTTATCTAATGCAATCCTAATCTCTTGCCTTGGTTGATCTTTTTGGAGGTGACCTCTCGACTCTCTGACTTGATGGTAGCTGTCTGTCTTTATATATAATACTTCTGACTTGTAGGCTTCCTGTCTTACCCTGGTGACATAGTGGTTAAGAGCTATGGCTGCTAAATAAAAGATTGGCAGTTTGAATCCACCAGGTGCTGCTTGGAAACTGTACGAGCCAGTTCTACTCTGTCCTGTAGGGTTGCTGTGAGTCTGAATTGACTGGATGGCAACGAGTTTTGTTTGTTTGTTTTACTGGGTTAATAAATATTTTCTTCCTATGGTAGGAACTTCCTTTTCTTGGTGTTTCCTAACAGATTTGTATATTTGTTTTTCAGATAACCACTGAAAGAGTAGGATTGATAGAATTATTGTTTGTATGTCCTACAAAGAGGTAATAGGGAGCTCCCTGAAAGTCGAGGGGAAGAGCCTGGAATAACCCTTATGCAGAATGCAATCTAAGAAAAAACACTTACTATTCTCTTCCATTTAAAGGAGGTGATAACAACCATACTTCATCATTCAATTTAAAATTTTCTCTTAGAGTCAAATGAACTAATCAGCCTATGTAAAGTATGTTGTAAATTTTCACAAAAAAGTGAAATAATAAATTTAAGATAAAAGCATCTTGTTGTAAAATTTACCCTTAGTTATAGATTTCATAGCAGCATGTCTTCATATGAATTATAAAATATGAATTGCAGCTCTGCAAAGATGACTAAAATTATTGTTTCCATTTGCTTTTATCTAAGGCCTGTTGCAGCATGAAGAATCCCACCTGTCATATTCTGTCCTACCTGAACAGATGGATCATAAAATTATGGGCTCACTAAGGAACATTTAGTCTCGTCCCACTACACCTGTTGGTCAAGGGAGAGACACAAAACAACTACTATTCAATTCAGAAACATGTAACTATCCAAGAGAAAGGTTCTGCGAGCCTCGCCAGCGAGCTGGGAATGTCCTTGTTCTGCTCCCAGTAATGTGAGAGTAATTGCTGCCCATCAAATATCACATGTATGCAGAACCTAGGAACTATATTATTTCTACAAGTAGGTAAAGAAGGTGAAGCACTATTATGAAAAATGTGAGAAATATAAACAA
This sequence comes from Elephas maximus indicus, assembly GCF_024166365.1. Taxonomy (NCBI): domain Eukaryota; kingdom Metazoa; phylum Chordata; class Mammalia; order Proboscidea; family Elephantidae; genus Elephas; species Elephas maximus. Next base: position 53,173,807 of record NC_064835.1, read on the forward strand.
CAACAATAACACCTTTTTAGTCTGAAGAAATGATCACTATCAGGGCTTGGTAATAAAGCCCTAACCAAACCAAAAAACCTGTTGCCCTTGACTCGATTTCTACTCATAGCAACCCTGTGGGACTGCCCCATAGGGTTTCAAAGGAGCATCTGGTGGATTCAAACTGCTGATGTTTTGGTTAGCAGCCATAGCGTTAAACCACTACTCCACCAGGTTTTCAACTATAAAAGTCAGTACTATTTGTAATTGCCCCAGGGATGCCATGTTATGCAATTTACCCTAAGGAGTGTCATGTACATGTGGAACTATGCATTCACAAGTATGCTCATGGAAGCTTGCTGTGATGACAAAAAGCTGAAATAATCAAATTGTCTATTAATAAGAGACCTGATAAATAAATTGTGGTGTACTTACACAATGAAATACTAGATATTAATCAATAGTGATGAGTAGAAATTAACCTATTGGCATGGAAATTTGTCCATGATGCATATTTCTGTGAAAGGTCATATTGCATAATTCGTCAATTATACTACAATTAATATAAAAGTCTACATGTGCACCTGTGTATGTGTGTCGTAGCATAAGTAGCTGCAATTAACTAAAATATTAATGATAATGAAATTTGGTAACTTTAGCTTTCTTCTTTGTGTTCTGCTGTCTGTTATTTACATTACATAATACAGATTTATGTCACATTTGCTAAAAACAATAAATCTCATTTTAAAGCCATATCAAACCACGTCTGTCTATCTGATGAACACAAGTGTTGTAATTTATTCATTCAATATTTTCAAGCACTTGATATGTTGTAGAGGCCAGTTTCCACTTTTTTTTTTTTCCAATTGGTCATGAACTAATGAAATATAATAACATATAATAAACATGCAAAATACAATAAAATGATTTATTAGAAACATGATCATGGCTCAAATGTCAAGCAATTATCAAGTTGCTGTAAAATGTTCCTACAGTCTTACTGTCAATATCTGTACTTATGCCGTTGCTGAATGATAACACACAGTTTGTCTGCAGACCCCACTTTTGTTATTACTATTATAGAAAATATGGTAGTTATTGAGAACCAAAGAACGATTAAAAAAAAGGCCATTTAATTAATTGGGATAGGCCAGGCTGTGCTGTGATTCAAATAAATCCTCAAATCTCTGTAGCTTAAAGTAACAAAGTTCTGTTTTCAATCATTAAGAGACCATTTTGGTTCAGGCTATGGTCTTCCATCTTATAGCTATGTCACTTGGGAGGCTCTGTTTCTGTATCCCCATGAGTGTGCAAAAGAGAGAGATGCCAGGTCTTTATTGCCTTTGACTCTAAGGAATGCCATAGAGTCTACACATGCGCGTGCGTGTGTGTGTGTGTGTTACTCAGTCTATTAAGAAATATTAGTTGTATAGCTCCCAACTAACTTCAGGCGCAGGAGAGAAGTGCAGGAGACCAAGTGGATATTTGGAGAACTGTAGCTCCCTGAAGGAGTTATTAGTCTAAGGTACCTAACGCAATTCAGATAATAAAGTTAATGAAGGGGTTAGGGCTGACACATAAATCTTTTGATTCCAAATTTAATAAATGTATTTTATTAATCAGGAAAGAGTAGGTTATACTGAAGGAACAAATTAACTCCCAAATCTCAGGAACTTAACACATGGAACTTTATGGCTTGCTCACACAAAGTCTGCTGTGTATTTAGCCACTTTTCCAAGGCACCTGTCCTCCCTGGTGTGGCTTAGTGATCTAGGCCACTTCCATCCTGTGGCTCTGCCACAGAGTTTTCCAAGGTGACAGCAAAGGAGAGGCAAGATCCTGGAGAAGTCACATCAACTCTTTTTTATATTCTGGTCCAGATGTGATTACTTCTCTTTCACAGCCAATTGGCAAGAACTAGTCTTATGGATCAATCATCGGAAGAGGTTGAGAATTGAGGTAAAGCACACATATTATTTAGTGAGTAGTATATATATTTTTTTATAAGTATACATAAGGAACCCTGGTGCCCTAGCAGTTGAGCTCCCAGCTACTTCCCAAAAGTTGGTGTTTCAAACCCACCAGCTGCTCCACAGAGAAATATATGGCAGCCTAATTCCATGAAGATTTACAGCCTTGGAAACCCTGTGGGACAGTTTTACTCTGTCCTATAAGGTCGCAGTGAGTTGAAATGGACTAGATCGCAACTGGTTGGTTTTGTTTTGTTTTGTGTGTATACACTGCAACAGTAAGCTAAGATACACCAGCTCTCAATAATTAGTTATTTAGAGTTTGAATATACCTGCCTTCTGCAATTGCAGTTGTTTAGAATAGATGAAGGAAATTTGGAAATTATCTAATTTATTCATTGTGTTTTACCCCTGAAATTCTGTAAGCTATGGTTTCTGTGTAGATCTACCAAAAGCCAGTTTGATTTTTTCCCTTAAATTGTTCAGTCCTGGGAGAGGGGGAGTGGTGAACAGCCAAAACTGTCAATAGTTATTTGAAAGAAAAATAACGGACGCTTGTGTCTAACTGAAAATACATATAGACTTAGGCTTATATTACCTTCTTTAGGTTTTTAAAGATTAAAAAGGGAAACAATGACATGCCTAACTTTCTCCTTTCCTATCAACTGAAAATGGATTTATCATTCTGTTTTCTCTAACACAGATTAGAAAATATGTGTAGTGTATCCCCTAGGCATGAATTCTCTTTATCCAAGTCAGGTTTTATATGAGTTTCCATCCCTGGATAATCCCCAAAAGACTACTCAAAGAACGTGTATTTTAATCAATTAAAGAGGAGAGAGAGCCATTTGTCCCAGCTGATCTAGACATCCACCTGTGTAAAGCCAGGAGGAGGGACCAGGTGATTTCTTCAGATGGTTTTGAGTGCAAAACTCAAAGCTGTGCATTTTATTTAGATCTTAGTCATCACTTAGCTTGTTCATTACAGTAGATACCCAAATATCAAGGGAAAATATGAGTTCCAATAGAGGCAAACTGGTTTAGAAAAATAACACCTGAAGGTATAAAGGTGATAGAAGATCCCATGGACTTTGTCATGACTGTACAAAAAATGTTTTGCCTTGCAATCATCCTCTTATAAAAATTCTGTCTGAGGTACCTTCCATCTGTCTTGGCAGGTATGTGGATAAAATTATCAGTTCTCTATTAGCATATGTTTTACTTCTCAGATGTTTGTTTATGGGAAAAATTAATGCAGCATGCAACTTGCAATTAATTTTTACACTGTTAATGACAGGTTCCCATAAAATGCCTTGCATTGAAACATGGAAGGTGACGGCATTAATAATGTATACAGACACTCAGGCTCAGAGCTGAAAAAGGAAGCCAAATCAATAGAGTTTACCTATAAAAATGGTTAGGCATTTGACAGGATTGTTAGGGATTTTGCAAATGGCCATGCTTTTAGTAACTTGAGTATTAACAAGTCATTTATGGCCAAAGTCCTTGATGTAATTTGCCCTTGATGGGTGAAGAATGAACAAAGTACTGATTTTACCTAATCATGTTTATATCAAATTATAGTGGGAGTTTCAGTTCATATTGTATTAGAAAACTTCTTTGAACTATATTTGGAGGATAAACTCATGAGTTAAGATCGTATCTGCCCTCTAGGAGACTGGTTAGAGCAATGGTTCCTATGTACCAATGCATATCAGAACCACCTGGGAAATATTTTTAGACTTAAGCATTTCTGGGACCTACATTTTTTTTTTTTTTTTTACTTCTATAGATTCTGAATCATTAACTCTTGGGTTAAGTCTAGGCACCTATGTTTTTGAAAACCTCCCCAGATCTGATGTAACCAATTATTTAACTAAAGACTGACAATCTCCACTAAAAAATCACTTTGTGTTCTCTGAATATATTATTATCTCTATCTGGATTGTTTCCTTCTTTCTTTCCAATTTTCCAAACCCTATACAACTTTAAAAGTCAACGTACCCTACATTTCTCTATGAAGATTCTCAGATCACAACCTCCAACAATGAGTATTAGTGATCATCATCTAATTTTCTGATGGGGGGGCTAGGACATATACAGTCATACCTCGTCTTATAGCACTTTGCTTTATTGCATTCTCAGATACTGAAATTTTTACAAATTGAAGGTTTGTGGCAACCCAGCACTGAGCAAGTCTATTGGTGCCATTTTTCCAACAGCTTGTGCTCACTTCATGTCTCTGTGTCACATTCTGATAACTCTTGCAATATTTAAAACTTTTTCATTATTTTATATCTGTTACGATGATCTGTGATCAGTGGTCTTTGGAGTTAATATTGTAATTGTTTTGGGAAGCTATGAACTGTGCCCATATAAGACAGCAAACTTAACTGACGTGTTGTGTGTGTTCTGACTGCTCCACTGACCAGCCACTTCCCCATCTGTCTCCATCTCCTCTAGGCTCCCTATTCCCTGACACACAAAAATGTTGAAACTAGGTCAGCTAATAACAACCCTACTATGGCCTCTAAGTGTTCAAGTGGCAGGAAGAGTCACTTGTCCCTCATTTTGAATGAAAAGCTAGAAATGTTAAAGCTCAGTGAGGAAGGCACACCCAAAGCAAAAACAGGCCAAAAGGTAGGTCTCTTGCATCAAACTGTCAAGTTGTGAATGCAAAGGAAAACTTCTTGAAGGAAATTAATAGTGCTACTCCAGTGAACATATGAATGATAAGAAAGTGAAACAATATTATTGCTGATATGGAGAAAATTTTGGTCTGGATAGATCAAAACAGCCACAACATACCCTTAAGTGAAAGCCTAACCCAGAGCAAGGCCCTGACCCCCTTCAATTCTATGAAGGCTGAGAGAGGTGAAGAGGCTGTAGAAGAAAAGTTTGAAGCTGGATTGGTTCATGAGGTTTAAGGAAAGAAGCCATATCCATAACACGAAAGTGTAAGGGGAAGCTGCAAGTGCTGATGTAGAAGCTGCAGCAAGTTATACAGAAGATTTAGCTAAGATAATTGATAAAGATGGCTACACTGAACAACAGACTTTCAATACAGAGGAAACAACCTTATATTGGAAGAAGATGCCTTCTAGGGCTTTCATAGTTATGGAGAAGTCAATGCCTGCCTTCAAAGTTTCAAAGAACAGGATGACTCTTATCTGGGGCTAAGGCAGCTGGCAATTTTAAGTTGAAACCAGCTATCATTTACCAGTCCAAAAATCCTACGGCCCTTAAGATTTATGTTAAATCTCCTCTGCCTGTGCTCTATAAATGGAACAACAAAGCCTGGATGACAGCACATCTGTTTACAATACGGTTTACTGAATATTTTCAGCCCACCATGGAGATCTACTGCTCAGAAAAAAAAAAAAAAAGATTGCTTTCAAAATATTACTGCTTATTGACGATGCACCTGGTCACACAAGAGCTCTGAGGGAGATGTAAAAAGACATTAATGTGGTTTTCATAACCTGCTAGCACAACATTTATTCTGCAGCCCATGGATCAAGGAGTAATTCTGACTTTCAAGCCTTATTATTTAATAAATACATTTTGTAAAGGTATAGCTGTCTCTGATAGATCTGGGCAAAGTAAATTGAAAACTTTCTGCAAAGTTTTCAATTTTAGAGGACATTAGAACATGCATGTTTCATAGAAAAAGGTCAAAATATCGACATTAACACGAGTTTGGAAAAAGTTAATTCCAACCCCCATGGATGACTTTGAGGGATTTAAGACTTCAGTGGAGGAAGTAACAGCAGATGTGTTGGAAATAGCAAGAGAACAAGAATTAGAAGTGGAGCCTGAAAATGTGACTGAATTGCTGACATTATGATAAAACTTTAATGAATATCAGAGAGAGAGCCAACGTGGTACCCTAGACAGATGCATAATGAGGCCCCTCTGACTCAAAGACATGAAAAACTGAGTAAAACAGATACAAGGGCAATCCCGGAACTCCAAGCATCAAATGAAGAAATAAAGAACTAGATCAAACACTGAATGAAAGAAGAAACTGAATGAAAACAGCAAAGGAGGAGAGATATGGAGTGGAAGACCCCTGCCAACTAACAAGGCACAGCATTGCCATCTTGGAGCATAGCCAGCAACAACCCCAGACTGAGAATATGGGAAGGGAAGTTCACAGAACTCCCAAAAGGAGACAGAGCACCTGGTAACCAGAGAACACACTTTCCCACCCTTCACACTTCTATTTCATGTACCAGCCCCACTCCTTCTTGACAGGCCACACCATGCAAATTGGCTAGAGAGCTACTGGCCTGCTGTCACCCTGGGTCTGCCCTGGCCCCACACACTGGCTTCTGCCATGCCATTTTTTCTTCTTTCTTCCTTTTCTTTCCCCCTCTCCCCTTACACCATGTGCCATCTCTACTCCTACCCCTCAAGCCACACAGCACTGCTATGGGTAGAAAACTACTGGCCCACTGCTAACCCAGGTCCCCAAAGCCCATACTGCCCCGCCCACTGACTACCAATTTTTTTTATATCTCTCATTTTTTTCCTTTGTTCTTCCCACCAAATCCCATGTGCCACCCCCCTTCCCATCAGCTCTCACTGTGCATCCATGGCTAGAGTGTCCACAGCCCAGCTCCTCTGCCACGTCAAGCCTACATTATCCCTCCCCTTCAGCCACAACACCTGCTGCTGAATGTAAGGAAGTAAGCCTTTATTGCTCCCTGCCCAAGACCCCCATCTATCTGGAGAGGAGCTGTAAATTCTCCCACACCACTGTAGCAACATCAGAAAGTAGAAAACACCCACCCAGCCTACCCTCAGCCACCTCGTGAAGCCAGTGTACAACAAATTAGGCTCATCTTGCCTGCTGATATCCTGCCCACAGGGTGATAAGATTTTTTGTGCCCACAGATGACCAAGCAGTAAACCAGGCCTGCTCACCCCGACATATCAAAACAAAACAAAAAATAGGATGGAACAAATGAACACACAATAAAGAAAGAAAATGATACATTATTGTCTTGAACACAACAGACAATAAATAAATAAAAAAGCAGAACAAGATGTCTCCAGCAAGTGACTAAAATAAAGAATCAGATGACCTTCCAGTGGAAGAAAAAGGAGTGGAGCTATCTGATATGGAATTTAAAAGACTGACATTTAGGACTTTCCAAGGGATTAAGAAAGAGACCAAGAAAAACACAAACAAAACCAAGGAAAAAATAGACAAAATCAAAGAAAACATAGCTCAAATCAAGGAAAACATATAAAACAACAGGAGGATTCAGGAAAACAATTCAAGAACAAAAACTTGAAATAAATAAAAAATAAGAAATCATGCTAAAACAGCAACTAGAAATCCAGAAGATAAACAATAAAGTTTTGGAAATGGACAACGCAATAAAGTTTTAGGAAAAAATTTGAAACAATGGAACACAGAATCAGTGAGATTGAAGACAAACCCATGGAAGTCAATTTGAGGAAAAATCAGAGAAAATAATGAAGAAAAATTAAGAAAACCTAAGACTAATGTGGGACACGATCAGGAGCAAAATTTGAGTGTGATCAAAGTTCCAGAACAGGAGGAGAAGATGGAAAAAACAGAGAAGATGTTGAAGATTTGCTGGCAGAAAACTTCACACATATCATAAAAAATGAAAAACTGACCATCCAAAAAGTTCAACAAATTCCATTTAAAAAAAAAAAAAATAGGATAGACCCCCCAAAAAATTCACCAAGACATATTATAAGCAAACTTGCCAAAATCAAAGATGAAGAAAGAATCCTGAGAACAGCTTGAGAAAAAATGAAAAGTCACTTACAAAGGGAAAACAATAACAATAATCTCTGATTTCTTGGCAGAAACTATGCAGGCAAGAAGGCAATGGGATGACAGACATAAACACCTGAAAAAAAAAAAAATGCCAACCATGAATAGTATCCCCTTCAAAACTTTCAAATATGATGCTGTAATTAGGACATTTCCAGATAAACAGAAACTAAGGGAATTCATAGAAACTAAACCAAACTTACAAGATACATTAAAATGAGTCTTTTGTTAGAGACCCAATGACATCAGACAACAACCGGAGTGTAGGACACAGGACAGAATCAGCCTGATACCACTCTAGGAAAAGAACTCTCAATAATAGAACAAAGGGAAATGTCTTAAAACAGGAAAATAGAAGCCCCAAACTGTAAATGATGGCAATATCAAAATGATAAGAGGGGGGATAAATGGTATAGGTATAAAACAAAACTTTCAAATGAAGAGGAAGTTAAGGTGATATCAAATAATAAAAGACTGGTTAAAACTTACAAAGATAAAGCTAAATTTCAAAGTAACCACAAAGAAAGCTAACAAATCTACTAATCACAATAATAAAGAAGAAAAAACATAAAGTCTCAGTAAACAAAGAATTTATAATAATAAAAGAAAAGAAAATCCGCAAACAAAAGGAACTTAGAAGAGGAGAGTAAGTGGAACAAAGAAAACGTCAGCGCATCAAAAAATATGACAGCAATACATTCAAACCTGTCAATAATCACATTGAATGTAAATGACTTAAATGCACCTATAAAGAGTGGCAGAATGGATAAAAAAAAGTATGACTCATCAATATACTGTCTAAAGGAGACACACCTTAGACACAAAGGCATAGACATATTAAAAACCAAAGAACGGAAAAATATAAGCCAAGCAAAAAATAACCAAAAAAGAGCAGAAGTGGCAATACTAATTTCAGATAAATAGACTTTCAGGCCAAATAAATCATAAAAGACAAGGAAGGACATTATATAATGATTAAAGGGACAATCCACCAAGAACACATAACCTTAATAAATAAGTATGCATCCAGTGACAGGGCTTTAAAATACATAAACTCTAATAGCACTGAAAAGGAAATAGTTCCACAATAATTGTATATTTCAATACACCACTCTGGGTAATGGATAGAATATCTAGAAAAAAACTCAGCAAAGGTACAGAAGATCAAAAGGCCACAATCAACCAACTTAGGCTTATAGACATATATAGAACACTTCACTCAACAGCAGAAAAGTATACATTTTTTCCCCAATGCATGTGGAACATTCACTAGAATAGACCACATTGAACAGCAAAGCAACCCTCAATAAAATTCAAAATATTGAAATAATACAAAACATCGTTTCTGATCACAATGCCAAGAAAGTAGAAATCAATAGCATGAAGAACAAGTGAAAAAAAAATTAAATACATGGAAATTCAATAACATATTGCTTTCAAACAATAAGGTAATAAAAAAAAAATTGAAGGGCATCAAAAAATTCCCAGATTCAATAAGAGTGAAAACACATCATACCAAACCTCTGGAACACAGCAACGGCAGTGCTCTGAGGTAAATTTATACCAATAAACACACACATCACAGAAGAAAAACTGCTGAAAATCAAAATGTTAGCCCCTCAACTCAAACAAATAGAAAGAGAACAGCAAAAGTAGCCCACGAGCAGCAGGCACAAAGAAATAATAGAGATTATAGCAGAAATAAATGAAATAGAAAACAGAAAAACAGTAGAAAGAATCAACAAGACCAAAAACTGGTTCTTTGAAAGGGTCAACAAAATGGATAAATCATTGACAAAACTGACAAAAGAAAAATAGGAGAGGAAGCAAATAACTCAAATAAGAAATGAGGTGGGGGCATTACAACAGATCCAACTGAAATAATAAGGATCATAAAAGAATACAATGAAAAATTGTATCACAACAAATTTGAGAACCTAGAGGAAATGGACAAATTCCTAGAAATGCACTATGTACCCAAACTAAGTAATAAAACTAAGTTAGAAAATATGAACAGACTCATAACAAGAGAGAAGATTGAAGAGGTTATTTTAAAAAAAAAAAACTTCCAACAGCAAAAAGCCCTGGCCCGAACAGCTTCACTGGAGAATTCTACCAAACATTAAGAGAAGAGCTCACACCAGTATTACTCAAACTATTTCAGAGCATAGAAAAGGAAGGAATATTTCTGAATTTATTCTGTGAAGCCAGCATAAACGATACCAGAACCTGGCAAAGACATCACAAAAAAGAAAATTTCAGACCAATATTTCTCAGGATTATAGATACATAAATTCTCAATAAAATTCTAGCAAATAGAATTCAGCAACAGCAAAAAAATAGTATACCATAACCAAGTGGAATTCATACTAGGTATGCAAGGATGATTCAACATTAGAAAATCAATCAATGTAATCCACAACACAAATAGAACAAAAGAATCACATGATCATCTCAATCAATGCAGAAAATACATTTAATAAAGTCTAACACCTATTCCTGATAAAAACTCTCAATAAAATAGGAGAAGAAGCAAAATTCTTCCATACAATAAAGGGCATTTATACAAAACCAATAGTCAACATTATTCGCCATGGGAAGCCTTCGCACTGAGAACCGGAACAAGAAAAGGATTCCCGTTATCATCACTCATATTTAATATTGTGCTGGAAGTCCTATTTAGAGCACTAAGACAAGAAAAAAGAAAGAAAAAGCCATTCAAATTGGAAAGGTAGAAGAAGTAAAACTATCCCTGTTTGCAGACAATATGATCCTATACATAGAGAACGTTAAAGACTCCAGAAGAAAACTACTAAAACTAATAGAATGGTTCAGCAGAGTAGCAGCATACGAGATCAACACACAAAAATCAGTTGGATTCCTATACCTCAATAAAGAGAACTACAAAAAGGAAATCAGGAAAGCAATACCATTTATAATAGCCCCTAATATACATATATATATATATATATATAGAGGAATAAATCTAAACCAGGGATGTAAAAGACCTACAGAAAGAAAACTACAAGATTCTATTGCAAGGAATGAAAAGAGACCTACATAAATGGAAAACATACCATGCACATGGGTAGGAAGACTTAACATTGTGAAAATATCAATCCTACCCAAAGCAATCTACAGATATAACACAATCCCAATCCAAATATCAACAGCATTCTCTAATGAAATGGAAAAACTAATTACCAACTTTATATGAAAGAAAAGAGGCCCAAATTAAGCAAAGCATTTTTGAAGAAAAAGAACAAAGTAGGAGGATTTATACTACCTGATCTCAGAACCTGCTATACAGCCACGGTAGTCAAAACAGCCTGGTACTGGTACAATAATAGACACATAAACTAACCGAATGAAACTGAGAACTCAGATGTGCGTCCACGCACCTGATCTTTGACAAAAGACTAAAGTCTATTACATGGGGAAAAGACAGTCTTTTTAACAATTGGTGTTGGCAAAACTGGATGTCCACTGGGAAAGAAATGAAGCAGGACCCATACCTCACACCTTACACAAAAACTAACTCAAAATGTATCAAAGAATTAAATATAAAGCCTACAACTATAAAGATCATAGAAGAAAAAACAGGGACAACACTAGAGGCTCAAATATATGACATACATAGGATAAAAACCATAACCCATGACTAACAATGCATAAGCACCAGAAGGTAAACTAGACAACTATAACCTCCTAAAAATAAAACACTCTCATAAAAAGACTTCACCAAAAGTGTAAAAGGGAACCTACAGACTGGAGGAAAAATTTTTGGCTATGGCATATTTGACAAGGGTCTAACCTTAAAATCTACAAGACACTGTAACACCTCAACAAGAAAAAGACAAATAATCCATTTAAAAAATGGGCAAAAATATGAACAGACACTTCACCAAAGAAGCTTTCAGGTGGCTAACAGACATATGAGGAAATGCTCGAGATCGTTATCCATTAAAAAAAAACAATTTTTTTTAAATGCAAATTAAAACTACAATGAGATACCATCTCACCCCGATCTTACTGGCATTAATCAAAAAAAGAGAAAACAAATGTTGGAGAGGTTGCGAGGAGATTGGAACTCTTATACACACTGCTGCTGGGAAAGTAAAATGGCCCAACTACTATGGAAAACAATACGATGCTTCTTTAAATAGTTAGAAATACCATACAATCTAGCAATCCAACTCCTAGGAATATATCCTAGAGAAATAAGAGCTGTCACTCCAACAGACATGTGCACACCCATGTTCATTGCAGCATAATTCACAATAGCAAAAAGATGGAGACAAACCAATTGTCCATCAACAAATGAAGAGACAAACAAATTATGGTACATACGCACAATGGAATACTACGCAACCATAAAGTACAATGATAAGTCTTTGAAATATCTTACAACATGGATGAATCTGGGGGGCATTATGCTGAGTAAAATAATTCAATTACAAAAGGTCAAATACTGTATGAGACCACTATTATAAAATCTCGAGAAAAAGTTTACATGCAGAAAGAAAAAGTCTTCAATGGTTATGAGGGAGGGAAGGGTTGGGGAGCAGAAATAATTAGATAGTAGATAAATGTTAACTGTGGTGAAGAGAAAGGCAGTGCACAATATAGGGTAAGTCAGCACAACTTGACCAAGGCAAAGTTGTAGAAGCTTCATAGACGTATCCAAACACCCTGGGACTGAGCTACTGGAGCTGAGGGCTGGATTTCATGATCACAGAGGTCATCTAGGTCAACTGGAATAACAAAATTTGTAAGGAAAATGTGTTCTACATTCAACTTTTGTGAGCAGTGTCTGGGGTCTTAAAAGCTTGCAAGTGGCCATCTGACATCCGCCTACTAGTTCCATTCTGTTGGGAGCAACTGCTCCTACAGGAATCAGAGTAGGGGGTTTCACACAGAGAGGGAGCAAAATGTAGAGCAATGTTCATATCCAAACAAACAAAAAGTATCAAACTTACTGGTCTGACAGGCTAGAAGAATCCCTGAGACTATAGCTCACAGACACCCTTTTAATAGTACTGAAGTCACTACCAAAGTTCATCCTTCAGTCAAAGATTAGACAGGCCTATGAAACAAACAATAACACACATGAGGAATGTGCTTCTTACTTTAATCATGTATACGAGGCCAAAAGAGCAACACTTGCCCAAAAGCAATGATGAGAAAGTAAGAAGGGACAGGAAAAATGGACAGATGGAAAGGGGAATTGGCATGTGTAAGGGAGAAGTGCTGACATACTGAGGGGATTGCAAACAGTGTCACAAAACAATTTGTGTATAAATTGTTTAATGAGAAACTAATTTGCTCTGTAAGTTTCACGTAAAGCACAATAAACAAACAAACAAATACAAAAAAGGATATACTTTGCTCCTGGGTCTTGTATTTTGGTGGTAGTGATGCCCCTCTCCTCTCTGCTCGCTCCTCTCTCTTTGTATATTTTGCAAGATAAAAGGGGTGACTCAAGCAAAAATGTGACTTGAGTAAGGGTGTGTCTTGAGCAGAAAAAAAAAATTTTTTTAAGCATGACTTAATTCACACCCTCTTATAAGGCTGTGACTCAAGATACATCCCACACTGATCCTGCCTCATTAACATATCAAACCAAAAACTAAACCTTGTGCTGTGAAATCTATTCCTATTCACAGATCAACATATAGCAATTAGGATTCACAACACATCACAAAATGGAGGATAATCACATTAAATCACACAATGGAAGACAACTACACAATACTGGGAACCATGGCCTGGCCAAGTTGATAAAAATTTTGGGGGGACATAATTCAATCCATGACACTCTCCAATCTTACTTTATCTATACTCCTACTAACTACCCCCTCACTGGATTTTGAAGCAATTCTTAGATACCGTAGTTCTTTCGTAAGTTTTTCAGTATGTTAGTGAGCAGCATTTTAAAAATCCCTTTTCAAATAAGAAATGTGGATTCTAATATTATGTATTGAGGTGAATAATACAAAAGATTAAAAAAAAAGAACAAAATATTAATCCAAAAACTATACAGATGATGGAAGAAAAAACAGGGACAACCTTAGGGGCCCTAATACATGGCATACATACAGTACAAACCATAACTAATAATAAACATATACCAGAAGATGAACTACATAACTGGGATCTCCTAGAAATTACACCCTTACACCCATCAAAAGAATTCACTGAAAGAGTAAAGAGATAACCTACAGACTGGGAAAAATATTTTGGCTAAAGCACATTGGACAAGGATCTAAAGTCCGTAGAATACTTCAATTCCTCAACAACTAAAAGACAAATAATCCAATTTAAAAAATGAGCAAAATATATGAACAGATGCTTCACCAAAGACATTCAAGCGGCTAACAGACAAATGAGGAAATGCTGGAGATCATTACCTATTAAAGAATGAAAATCAAAACTACAATGAGATACCATCTCACCCTGACATCATCAGCACTAAACAAAAAAACAGAAAATAATGAATGGTGCAGAGGTTGTGGGGAACTCTTATGCACTGCTGGTAGAAATGTTAAATGAAAACCACAGTGGAAAACAATATGGTGCCTCCTTAAAAGCTAGAGATAGAAATACTATATGACCTAGCAATCCCACTCCTAGGATTCTATCCTAGAGAAACAATCAAAAAGTATAAAACAAGCAAAAATGTATAACACTCTTGTTAAAAACAAAACAAAACAAAACAAACTCATTGCCTGATTCCTAGTCAAACGGACACTATAGGCCAGAGTAGAACTGCCCCATAGGGTTTCCAAGAAGTGGCTAGTTATTTGCCTAAAAATATGGTAATTCACGTAGGGAAGAAGGGGATAGCTTAAGTCAGGTTCCATTAGATTCACCCCAATTTAAACACATCACCAATCTGAGTACATTAAGGTACTGCTTGGCAGAAATACCATTTCTTCTCTTGTCAGCGTGGTAGGAATGCCCCTTTTGAAGTCAAGCATGGTTATAGGACTTGTTTTCAATGCTTTAATGTAAGAGGGAGTGGTTCACACATCTTCTGAATAGAAAATTTAAGAACCAGGGTGCATTCCCCCCATTTATTTTCTCTGCTTTGGCAGGTGGTACTCCATTAGTCCATGTCCCTGAGTGATTACCATTAGGTCCACCACACTGCTGACCCACCATGTGTGCAAAGAATAGAACAATGAACGGAAAACACAATGTCCTGGTTCTAACAGACCTTAACTTTTAGTGTGGAGGGTGACAAGCGCTAAACTGAAAAAGAACTCAGAATAAGTTGATGATGGGTCAAATGCTTTTGTGAGCTAGTCTGAGATTATGATCTCTTAGGGAAAATATTATTGCATAAAAATGAATAGTCCATAAAAAGGTAGGAGAAAACTATAAAATATTTTATAGAGGTATTTACATTGTTCCCTTTTGTGATACTAAATTATGTTATGTACAATTAGAGCTTTTTCCACAGTAAAGCAGAGGGCCAGAGACCTAGTTAAATTGTCTAATGCCACACAGGGAGTTGGGGGGAAAAATTTAGGCCCATAAAAATTATTCTTTTCCCAGAATCTGCATTTATTTCTCCTAGTTTTCCATTGCATTTTGTTTGATTAACTCAAATTTCAATTTTAGGATTATAGCATTTCTTGGATTCAAGCCTTAAAATCCTAGATGGTAGGTGAACTACACTGTCCGTGGGGCACAGTATTCTCCCTCTTTCCTGCTGGGCTAAGCATACAACTGACTCTTCTATTTCTTATGCCTTAAATGCCCATTTTCTTGTCTGTACTGGAGAATCTAATATATTTAACCTGTATGTACCATTCAATATACGGATATTAACTTTTTAAGGTGTGGTGAAAATGCCACAATTGATGGGAATTCAATTTTTAAGTCATGAAAAGTTATGACATTGATAGAATTGAGCAGTTTATGATAATAATTAGCTTGATTTCTTGAAAATAAGCAAATTAAACCAGATGTTGACCTTGATCTGTTTGTGGCTATGGAATTGACTGCTTTTTTCTTGCCCTTATTGAAAGATATAATTACGCGATTAGTTATAAACCTATTAACATATATAGATGCTCATTATGAGATTAAGAGGTTTTCTCTCTGTAGCATTCCATTACTTTCTTTCCAAAGATTTCACCCTTACCTGTGAACATCTTCTATAGGATACACATCAGTTGATAGCACAACAGCTGGTAACAAAAAGGTCAGTACAATAATCAATAGTACACAGTCAACAATAGCCAATGGGAGGGACAAAAAGTAAATGCAAATGAGAAATTTTCTGGATATTTGAGCTTGTATTAGAAATTCTATTTAGAATAAGATAGTATTACTGTAGAGATTAGGAAACAAAAATCAAAATAGACCATAGAGTGATTTCAAATAGCTAGGCTTGCAATGTTTCCTGCACTAAAAAGAAAAACAGAATGAAATTTATTGAATTAAGACAAATTGGTATCTCTTGAGATTAAAATATAAAATCTAAATTTGAAGAGATATAGTAGAATAATCATAAAACCCCTAATGTTTTGATACTTAAAATAATTTGTAAATTAGTGTATAAAACCCATTGTCCTGGTGTCAGCTTCAACTCATGGCAACCCCATGTGTGACAGAGTAGAACTGTGCCCTACAGAGGTTTCGGTGACTGATTTTTCAGAAGTAGATTATCAGGTCCTTTTCTACCAAGTACCTGGGTAGACTTGAACTTCCAATCTTTTGATTAGCCGGCTGAATTCTTTTGTACCACCCAAACTACAAATTATAGTGTCCCCTTTTAATTTGATAGGTTCCTTTAATGTTCTTTAGTAGATTTATTCTCCTCCCAAACTTTTCTTGGGGATTCAACAAAGTAAGCCATGATCATAACAACCTTTATCATAGTTTTTCTACTTAAAATTTCTTCAAATAAGTGTGCTGAGAAACTGTGGGCCTGGGGTTTCTCCTATAGGTATCTCTGGATCTTTCTTATAAAAGAAGTACCAACATTTCTAAGGCCCGCAAAAAGTATGTTAGCCTAGAGGTTGTGCAGCTACATTTGAAGACTGAGTTCTGTCTTATTTTTCTCCTATCATTTTCCTCAGTATTAAAAAAAAAAAGTCATATTTTTAGCTTGAATAATCCTACCAAAAATCGACCTAGTGTCATACTATGGTTGATTGATGTTACAAAATATCTTCACTTAATATTAATTGTGATAGATTGAACCATTAAAAATCCAATTTGTTTTGATTATAGGTATAATATACATATTAGATTATTTTGGTTTGTGTGGGTACTTTCCCTGAAAAATGTAGACTACAGAGAGATTCTTGATAACTATACTATCAAATGTTCTACCTAAGACAGGTGTTCTAACAGCGTTGTTACGTCTTCTTGAGACTCTTCTCCCTCATATGTAAAATGAGA
Organism: Elephas maximus indicus; assembly: GCF_024166365.1. Taxonomy (NCBI): domain Eukaryota; kingdom Metazoa; phylum Chordata; class Mammalia; order Proboscidea; family Elephantidae; genus Elephas; species Elephas maximus. Next base: position 53,190,991 of record NC_064835.1, read on the forward strand.
TGATGGTCTTATTACCTATAATGTTGTTTTTGTTGTTGTTAGTTGCCCTCCAGATGGCTCCAACACTTAGTGACGTTATGTATAACAGGACAAAATTTTGCCTGGTTCTACACCAACTTCATGATTATTGCTTTGTTTGAGTTCATTGTGTCTGTCACTGTGTCAGTCAATCTCACCAAGAGTCTCCCTAGCCTTTGCTGACCCTCTGCTTCTCTAGAGATTGGTCTCTTCTGATGACATGTCCAAGGTAAACGAGTCAGTATCTTGCTATCATCACTTATAAGGAGAATTTTTGTTGTAGTTCTTCTAAGACTGATTTGTTTGTTCTTCTGGAAGTCCATAGTATATTCCAGTATATTCAATATTCATTGCCGACACCACAATTTGGATTCTTCATTTCTTTTTCTGCTTTTCTTTTTTTATTGTCCAGCTTTAGCATGTATATGAGGTCAAACAAAAGACAATGACTTGGATCAGGTACACCTTAGTAATCAAAGTGACATCTATGCTTTCTAAAACTTTAAAAAGTTCATCTACAGCAGACTTGCCCAGTGCAATACATCATTTGATTTCTTGACTACAGCTTCCGTGGACATTGATTGTTGATCCATGCAGAATTAAATCATTGACAGCTTAAATTTCTTCTTCATTTATTATGATGTTGTTTATCGGCCCAGTTGTGAGGATTTTTATTTTCTTCATTTTCAGGTGTAATCCACACTGAATGCTATAGTCTTTGATTTTCTTCAGTAAGTGCTTCAAGATGTCTTCATTTTCAGCAAGAAATTTGTTGTACTGTGGTGGTTTGTATATTGTTATGATGCTCAGTGTTATGCCACTAACATTTCAAATACCAGCAGAGTCACCCATGATAGACAGGTTTCAGTGGAGCTTCCAGACTAAGACAGACTAGGATGAAAGGTTTGGCTGTTTAGTTCCATAAATAGTCCAATGAAAAACTTATGCTAAGAATATAATTACTTATAATACATACTAATAATATTAATTTCATATAAATGATGTTATGAGTGATGGTTTTAATCACTTTTTTCTTTCCCTAATTTAAACAATCTTTACCAATTATGCCATTTGGAATCTCTCAAGTCTTTTAAAATCACTGTATCCAGCTCATGCCCTTCCTTAGAGTTACTAAAATCCACCATATTCCTTTATTCATTTCTGTAGTTGATTTTATCTTCCTTTTGAACTCTTATCACAATCAGTAACTGAGAAATTTTTAGTTCCTGATCTAAAACATTCTCTTCCCTTCCATTTTAAATAATATAATTTCATTTTCAATACTTGGCCTTTAAAATTGCTGTTTCCTGTCAGAAATAGCTTAAATAGACTCTTATGGAGATTTAGTGTCTTTAGAAAAATTATTCACCTCTGAATTTTTTTCTCTCCCTCTTTCAATCTCTATCATGAAATTCAGACATATATAGGAACTAAATATATTTTATATCGGTGGGAAGAAGGGCTTGTTGCATGAATTCAGTGCTCTCTGGATCCCCATTGCTTTCTGTTCCATATTGACTAATTGGTGACACTCTTTGAAAGGTGATGGCAGAAGTAGCATTGTGAGGTGACACTGGACCTCAAACAGTTGCCCATGTTTGCTAAGCCATAGACACCCTGAACTGTGGGACTAGAAGCTGACTTTCTGCCAGTGTACTCACCAGACCATGCAGGAACCTTGGTGCCTGGCACACTATGGGCAGCAGATGAGAAGTCAGGACTGTGGTTTTAGGCTCCTCTATGCATATATTTCTCACCTGGGGCACTGGCCCACTGGCCCCCTCTTCCTTAGATGGAATCATTTGCACAGTTTCTTTTAAGACTTCGGTGCCATGGTCTGCCATGGTCTCAGGATTTTCACAGCCATCTGAATCTTCTCCCCTTTCTTACCACCCAGGGAAATTGAGGATGTGTATGCTGATGTCTGCCTGCCTCTTTCTCTCCTCTTCCCTCAAATCTCTGGGCTAGAAGGGCCATATTCTTCACACACTCCAAATCCTCTCCTGCGTCTTTTCAGGGAGGTATAAACTTCAAGATGGAATTTGGTCTGCATTTTTTGGTGTTAAGGAGTAGATTCCAACTTTACAATGCCGTCTCTTAATATAAACTGCCTGCCTTAATTTGAAACTATCATCTCCTTAAAAGCAGTCAAATAAGTCAGCTGAGCGTAGTTGGCCTTCCTTATCTGTGGGTTCCACATAAGCAGATTCAACCAATAGTGAGCACAAAATATTTGAAAAAATAAAATAAAAAAGAAAGTTCCAAAAAGCAAAACTTGAATTTGTTGTAGCCGAGCACTATGCTAAATCCACGTGAATGAAGTGATGTGTAGGCATACCCTGCTGTAGCCTCCCACCATTTCACAGATCCTTAGGCTCTCTCTAGCTCTCTTTGTTTAAACATCGTTCGTCCAGCATCTTGTCGTTATTCCCTAAGCAATACAGTATAACAACTATTTACATTGCATTTATATTGTGTTAGGTATTATAAGTAGATGATTTAAAGTATACAGGTGGATGAGTATAGGTTATATGCAAATACTACCTCATTTTATATAAGGGACTTGAACATCCGCTGATTTTGGTATCTGTGGGCGTCCTGGAACCAATCCCCCATGGATACTAAGGGACGACTGTAGTGACCTCTGTGATTTAGGAAAACCTTCCTTCTCCTTCCTGGGGAGGTAATTTCATGGCTCAGCCTTGGACAAGAAGACTCAGGAAAACATGATGCAGTTGTAAAATGAAGATAGTGAGTACAGTCACACAGTTATTTTCAAGATACTACACAGTTTTTCACATATAAAAAACATTACTGAATAATTCACTTATTTAGCTTTTTGTGGATATAATTCATGAAGTATGCAGAAGTAAATATATTAGATTTGTATAATTGATATGGTAGCATTGTTTAATGCAGAAAACTACAGATTTGTATGTGTATGACCTGCTTTCTAGGTCTATTTCTGTTTTGCTGTTATCTTTAAGGCCAAACCTCAGCTAACACTGATATTTAATAATTCCATACAATACACTTAAAAAAAACCTTATGCAAATACAGTTGCTCCTCTTCCCTTAATCAATAAATCTCTCTTTTCTCACTAATTCTAATCTTGTATCAGTTCTGTTGAATGTAGCATGCTAACTGCATGGGGATCTGAGTTAATGGCACTTTACTTTTTATGACATGGCCATGCATGTCCTGAAAAATGTTACTCTTTTCCATAAATCAACCTGAAAGTGGTATCTGTGGGCACATCTCTTAAAGGTCAGGTTGTCGAGGACCTAACTAATGAATTCCGACTTATTGTGTTGCGGAGAGCAGAGTAAAGTATGCAGTTTGTGTGCTTCATAGTGAGTCAGCAATTTTGTTTGTCCCCACTCATGTTCCATTAACTTTTTTCATAAAGAGGTTAAAACCCGGTTTGTATACTTAAACAGTATGAATGCAGATGTTAAAAAAGCAAAAGAATATGTTGCCTGCCATTTGTCATTACATGGAAAGATAGTGCAATATCTTAGCACCTTGTTCTAAGTGATTAAATTGGTATCTCCATTTTTTGGCACAAGGCATTTCTGGAAATGGTTCAACTGTATTGGTTCACGACACATAAGAGCAAACACATTTCTCTGGCCTCTGAAACTCGAGGTCACAGTTGCCTAATATTGATGACACTGTTTAATGGTAGAAAATGTTATAATTATTGTGGAACATTTTCCAAAAACTGTTGGCACTTGAGCATATCACCTGATTTTGAGCTTTAAATTCCTTGTCAGAGCACATTGAGTTCTTACTCTGAGCCAGTCATTGTCATGTTTCACATGGGTTATTTTGCAAGAACTCTAAAATACAGGTACATTGTATTTCCACATTCTGTGCAAAAGAAAATTGAGGCTAGAAAAAAACATGCCTACTACTCAAAAGGAAACTCTGATGGCATAGTGGTTAGGTGCTACGTTTGCTAACCAAAAGATCAGCAGTTCGAATCCACCAGGTGCTCCTTGGAAAGTCTATGGGGCAGTTCCACTCTGTCCTATAGGGCTGCTATGAGTCGGAATTGACTGGACAGCAATGGGTTCTTTTTATTTCCCAAGAACGTATAATAAATAGAAAAACTAGATTGTATATCTGATGTTTTTACAATCATTACATTATCTTCAAAGACTTTTACTTGTTCCAACATTCGATTTGTCAGTGGGCATCATTATTTTAACAATATCTTATTATAATACCAGAAACTCAAGTATATAGGAGGCAAAGACTTTGTCTATTCTAGGAGGTAGGCAAGCTAAAGTACCAGAGGCAAATCTGGTCCATCACCTGTTTTTGTACATAAACTTTTCCTGAAACACAGTCATGTCCGTTTGTTTACATATTGTCTATGTCAGCTTTTGTGCTATAACTGCAGCACTAAATAGCTGTGACAGAGATGGCATGGACTGCAAAGACTGACATCCTTCACAGAAAATGTTTGCTAATCCCTGTATCCGATAGACTTCATTGCTCTCTTTTGAATCACTTGAAAATAACTAAATACCTGACACTTTAGAGTGAACAACCTATCTCACTCTGGCTTCCAAATATAGAGGAAAGATTTCTAGGTACAGATGGCATGGTGGGTCATCTGAAGTATAGAGCAGGTGATACACACGTTGCTGTGATGTTGCAATATCAGGTACAACACCATGGCCAGAGCGAGGCTTTTTAATCATCTCCTCCTCATCCTGTTAGTAAAGGAGGGATTACTGCCCTAAGGTTATGCAGATGATTGAATACATGACACCTGACACTGGACAGAAGAGATCAACAACGGCTTATTAATCACAAGTACTCACAGCCTGGGGGAGGACACCACACACCATACAGAGCCACACGGGGGTTGCACTTGGGAACAGAGTGAACAACCAGGGATTGTGGGAGGCAGGCTTTTTAGCATCAAGGGGTGGGTGAACCCTGGTTCCTGTGGGAGGAAATGATTAGCTTGTTTGAACAGTTCTGCAGGCTGGCAGCAAACTGAAACTACTACTCTTGGATAAGCAGGAACTGGGCCTAGTCTCCTTGTTGAGAAGTGTTGTTTGCCCAGGGGGGGCCTTTTCTGTGAGACCAGTTAGAAAGGGAACTTGCAGTTAGGTCATTGGAAGCCCTATGAATTTCACTGGATGTCACAGTGCCCCATAATATTGAACCTTAATTTTAAGCCTGTATCTGAAATCAGTGGAGTTGTATTTATAAGTTGCAGCTCATTTTTGCAAATGGTACGGTGCTCAACTGCTAACAAAAGGGTTGGTGAATTGAACCCACCCAATGGTGCCCAGGAGGAAAGGCATGATAATCTACTTCCTAAAAATCAGTCATTAAAAACCCTATTCTGCCCATATGGGGATGCTATGAGTCCTAACTGCATCAATGACAACTGCTTTGCTTTGTATGTTTTTAATTCATGACAAGATTTGTGTTGGGTATTTAAAGATGGGGGTAAAAATGACACAAATGCCTCTTGCCTTATTGTGGCTTAAGGGAAATCACTGAAAACAAATGGCTCTTTTTCCATTATAATCCTTAGGGCTGACTATACAAAAAAATACTTCTGCCTTCCACAATCCACCTCCTAGAAATAGTGCTGGGCCCCTTCTTCCACCTGCCTACATACTCTTTCATTAGGATTGTTCCCCTTTATAGACAGTCTGGATTGCACTAGCCCTCTGTTGCTCAACCTCATCACCGTTCCCTCTCTTCTTGACTGCGTCACCACCTACCGCCCCACTGTTCCCAAGGCCAGGACTTCACAGGGAGTTACAATGAGCGGAGGAGAGAGCACATCCTGCCAGTCAAGCTCACTGAGATAGAATTATAAGATTAGTGGCTGAGAGCCTGCAGTGGATGTTATATATTAGGACTGAAGCAAAGAATTTGATGAAGTGTCTCATGAAGTTTCACATGTAAAATCGGTTCAAATTGCTTGGAAAAAGAACACTGTCAAACTGAGAATTGGCAAGGGCCTGAGAGGCAGAAATAAAGAGCTGCGATCTGAAATGTGTGGGTTCACGAATATTGAGGTTTTCTAAGTTGGTGGAGGATGAGACTTAGTTTTTTTTTTTTTTTTTTAGCAGTGAGTTAGAGAGGAGAAAGGAAATGATATTTATTGCATACCAAGATTTCAGGAAATATAAAGTGTCTTCACCGATCTGTCTCCACCTCTGGCCATTTCTCTTTAATAAAAAAACAATCATTATTTTCATGTAGGCCAATGAAGCTCACTAGAAATGTAAAGAAAAATTTAACTAAATTCAGAATGTGAATAAGGCTCTTCTTTTGATTCATCACACCCCTACTTTAGGTAGTTCCTCTTGCCGGATGTTCTAGATTCCAGTCATTATATATTAGTATTGCAGGCCTCCAAAACTTCTGTTCCCTCTCCAAATTGCCCCATTGTACCATCCCATATTCCTTATCTCCTTTGTAGGCTGTATAGGATTTATCATCCAACCCAGATCTTTCTCAGCCTCTCCCCCTCACCAGCTGCCCATTGTGGTGAGTTACGGCCTGGTTTAAACTCAGGTCTATTTCCCAAATCTATCACTCCTCTCCATCTTCACTGCCTCTGCTGAAGGGAAAGAACATGCTACTCTTTTCTGGGGTGAAGACAACAGGTTCATCTAGGGCAGTAGTTCTCAATGACTACCTAACACCTGAATTATACAGATGACTTGTAGAAACACAGGCGCTGGGCCCATTTTACAGTTTCTGATTCTAGGGTTCTAGGGGGAAGACCGACAACTTGTATTTCAATTAAGTTTCAGGTGATGCTGTTACTGTTGAGCTGGGACCATGGTTGAGGAATAGCTACACTAGGCCTCTATTCTCTGCCCTCTCCCACACTCCTGCTACTTCGCAGTCAGAGGGAACTTCTGAATCCTGATAATATCAGCCACTTGCTTGCAATCTTCAGGCAGGATTAAGAACAAGCTTCTTCCCATGTTAGATCTCCAATATTAAATCTCAGCATCTAGTTCCAGCCTCTCTTCTTGCTAATGCCCTTGGACTCTGCCTGCCATACACTATAAACTAGTTACTTCAAACTACTTTCAGATCCTTAGAGAGTCCTTGCCTTTTCTTCCTTTTGTCTTTGCACATGCTGATTCTTCCTGTCTGCCTGACAAACTCCCTCTGAAGCCTCTGGTTTGGAGACAATGTCACCTTTCCTGTAAAACATCCTCACTTTCCTTGAAAGCATTAGGTGTTTCATTCTCTGTAGGCCTTGCATTTACATATGTTAGTGGGCTTACTACATTCTGTTGCAATTGCTTTCTTGCTTGTCATTCTTTAAGAAGGGAATATACTTTCTTTAAGTGCACTGACATGGATGGCTAAATCGTCAGTATACATTCCTACAGCATCTCGCATAAAACCTGGAACATTTTGTATCCTCAATAAATCATTTTTTTAATACATGATTCTTCTATTGTGGCACTTCACCCAGGTGTGCTCTGTAAGTCATTCCTTTCTTCCTAAGACTTCCTCTACAAAATTTGAACTAATGCTTGGTGATAGGAACAATTCCGGAGATTGCATGATGGAATTTTGCAAGATTAATGACTTATTCTTTGGAAATATCCTTTTTTCAACACCATACACAGGGGCTATAGATGTGGACCTCACCAGCTGAAATACAAAGGAAATAAATCAACTACATCTGTGGAAAGAGACAATGCAGAAGCTCAACATCATCAGTTAGAACAAGGCCAGGGGCCTACTGCGAAACAGGTCATTAATTGCTCATATGCTATTCAAGATGAAGCTGAAGAAAATTAAAGCAAATCCCAGAAAGCCAAAATATGGCGTTGAGTATATTCCATTTGAATTTGGAGACCATCTCAAGAGTAGATTTGACACATTGAACACTAAAGACCAAAGACCAGACGAGTTGTGGGGTGACATGAAGGACATCATAAATGAAGAAAGCAAAAGGTCATTACAAAGACAGAAAAGAAAGAAAAGACCAAAATCGGCATCATAAGAGACTCTGAAACTTGTTACTGAACATAGAGTACCTAAAGCAAATGGGAGAAATGACGAAGTAAAAGAACTGAACAGAAGATTTCAAAGGGCACCCCAAGAAATCAAGTTTAAGTATTATAATGAAATATGCAAAGATCTAAAGTTAGAAATACAAAAGGGAAGAATATGCTGGGCATTTCTCAAGCTGAGAAAACTGAAGAAATAACTCAAGACTTGAGGTGCAATATTGAAGGATTCTATGGGCAAAATACTGAATGGCACAGGAAGCATTAAAGGAAGATGGAAGGAATATACAAAGTCACTGTACCAAAAAGTACTGGTACTGGTGAACCATTTCAAGGGGTAACATGTGATCAAGAACTAACGGTATTGAAGGAAGAAGTCCAAGCTGCACTGAAGACATTGGCTAAAAACTAGGCTCCAGGAATTGACATAATATTGATTGTGATGTTTCAACAAAGGAATGCAATGCTGGAAGCATTAGCTCATCTATGCTCAGAAATTTGGAGGACAGCTAGCTGGCCAACTGGCTGGAACAGATCCATGTATGTACCCATTCCAAAGAAAAGTGATCCAAAAGACTTCAGAAAGTATTGAACAATGTCACTAATATCACTCACGAGTAAAATTTTGCTTAAGATAATCCCAAAACAGTTGCAGCAGTCTTTCGACAACGAACTGCCAGAAATTCAAGCTGGATTTAAAAAAGGACATGGAATGAGGGATATATCATTGTTGAAGTCCGATGGATCCTGGCTGAAATCAGAGAATACCAGAAAGATTTTTACCTGTGTTTTATTTACTATGCAAAGACATTCGATTGTATGGTTCATAAATTCTGGATAACATTGCAGAGAATGGGAATTCCAGGACACTTAATTGTGCTCTTGCAAACCAGTACATAGACCAAAAGGCAGTCGTTTGAACAAAACAAGGGATTACTGTGTGGTTTAATATCAGGAAATATGTGTGTTGGGTTGTGTCCTTTCACCATACTTAATCTGTATGCGGAACAATCTAAGAAGCTGTATTATATCAAGAAAAATGTGGTATTAGGCTTGGAGAAAGAGTCATTAACAACCTGTGATATGCAAATGACACAACCTTGCTTGCAGAAAGTGAAAAAAAAAGTGAAGAGGACTTAAAATACTCACTGAGGAAGATCAAAGACTATATCCTTCAGTACAGATTGCATCTCAACAGAAAGAAAACAAAAACCCTCACAACTGGACCAATGAGCAACACCGTGATAAATGGAGAAAAGCTTTAAGGTGTCAAGAATTTCTATTTACTTGGATCCACAATCAACACCCATGGAAGCAGCAGTCAAGAAATCAAATGACTTATTGCATTGGGCAAATCTGCTGCAAAAGACCACTTTAAAGTGTTGAAAAGCCAAGATGTCACTTTGAGGACTAACACCGGCCTGGCCCAAGCCATGATATTTTCAATCACCTTATATACTTGCAAAAGCTGGACAATAAATAAAAAAAGAAGAATTGACACCTTTGAATCATGGTGTTGGTGAAAAATGTTGAATATACCATGAACTGTAAGAACAAAGAAATCCTTAGGAGTGAGGATGGTGAGATAATTTTTTCAACAACATAAACAGCTGACAATGTATTATGTTTGTCAAATAAAGTACTTTGGACATATTATCAGGAGAGACCTGTCCCTGGAGAAGGACATCATGCTTGCTAAGGTACAGGTTCAGCAAAAAAGAGGAAGACCCTCAATGAGATGGATTGACACAGTAGCTGCAACAGTGGGCTCAAACAAAACCACAATTGTGAAGATAGTGCAGGACTGAGCAGTGTTTCGTTCTGTTGTTCATAGGTTCACTATGAGTAGGAACTGACAGGAAGGCACCTAACACGACAACAACAATCAGGGAGAGAGATTTTTTTCATATCCTTCTAAGTCTCTCTTAAAGCAGCCTAGTATCAAGCTTAGAATATTGATATAGTAATGCTATATAATAATAATTTCACAGCTAATATTTTTCTCATCGATCATTTTTTATATGTTCGAATATGTTTCTCCAAATTAATATTTCCTCAATCTTCAGAACAATTTTATCACATGGGTACTATGTGATAGTATGAAATACTATCTTTGTAGAAATGTCTTTACAACCTACTCTTACAGATTAATGTTATTTCAATATATGTAAGGTTCAATGAACAATCATGCTCCATTGAACTTACAGGAAATTTGTTTCAAGAAATAATTTGTCCAACATTTTGCATGAAAGAGATAAATTACTCAGATTGCACATTATGGAGATTCCCAGTCTCAAGGAATGTGAATGGTGGTACAGTGTGACAGCTGTAAAAAGCTATGTCTTAGATTTCTGAATCTTGAGTAGAATTTCTCACTGGGAACATCTCAATCCCTCAAATCTCTTTCTCCAAATGTCTTGGGTTGATTAATATACCCTGAAAATTTAAAGATCTTAAACTCTTGACCATAATTTTTTTGAGTCAATAGTAATTTAGAGAAAAATAATTTGAAAGAAGTACAACCATGGCAACATTCTTTACAGTCTTGAGGAACAAAAGAGAAGATGGAATCTATATTGCAATGATTTTGTGACTAATTAAAAATGGAACAATTCTTATCTCAATGGTAGTTCAAATGTTCCTTGGACAAAGGAAGGGAAGCAGTGTTGCCCAACATCAAAATGTTCTTCTTTCCAGCCTGTAAACCTGTTGAACACATCAGAAGTCTTACTGACAATACTAAACTTTATCCCATGTGAAAGCATATGAAGTTGATTGTAAAACCAACAAATTAACAGACCAATTAATGTTACAATAACTTTCATTATATGCAACAAAAAGCGTGCTTTATAATAATAGATATTTAGGGAAAATTGGTCCATAAGGATGTTGAGAAACGTCTGTATAAAGTAGCAGAAAGAGAACATAAATTTTTGCCTTGGCCTAGATCCATTCTGCTCCTGTATAATGAGCAACCAGACACCTGCAGGCTAGCCTTCAACTCCTAGAACCAGTGGTAATAATTAGCCTACATGGTGACAGTATTGGACTAGAAAATACTCCTGGGCAGCTGCAGTGAGCAGTTAGGAAATGTCTGCTGGAAGTCTTTCCTAAATATTCCATGGTGTAACCAGATCTTTCTCCATGGTCTTTTCATGCCTGTGACTTTTAAAAACCCAGAGATTCTAAAATTCTCACAATTCTGTCTCCTTTTATTACATATCCTCCCTATCCTGCAGCCAAACATCCAAGTGATGTTTTCTTGCCTTATTTTGTCAAGTTGCTAAGAATTGGGTTCTATATTTATTATGTTGTGCTTTGTTTTCTAAGGATTGTCTTGGATTGAACTCTGATTCTCTCATCAATATCTGGCATTAGAGTAGCTATATTTTCCCCTCGTGCCTATATTGAACACCTGTTGGAGTTGGGTCTTTCATTGGATTCAAATTGCCTGTTGAACATGGTATTTCTTAAATATTTAAGAGCTACTCTACTCAGTCTCTGCTTCCCAAGTTTACCGTAGGTCCCCCTCCTGCTAAATTTGACTCCTTACCATTTTCATGATCTTCTTTTGAGTCCCATGAAGTGTAAATACATTGTCAGGAGTTGACACTAGAAGATAGTGTTAGATAAAGAAGACTAAAAACTACTTCACATTCATGAGCTATTCTCTACACTACTGCCCTGATACAAGATATCTTAGAGGGAGAAAAAGAAAAAAAGGTTAAATAACAAGTTACCATGGAGCCAAAGGAAACACATGATTATATATAAGGCTTTCCAGAAACAACAATATTTGAAAATTAATAGCAGGTCTTAAATTCAGGTATACCAAAGTGGTTCTGGCATGACTAAAATGTGTGGAAGGATGGTATGCATAATGTAGAAAGTAAGTGGAGTCAACCTAGGTGTTCATTATCTGGGGAACAGAAAATAATATTCAGGAATATGTGGAATGGAAACTTGTGCAACAGTACCAATAAATAAGCCTGATGGACATATGGTAGCATGGATATATCTTTTAAAAAGCAGTTGAATAAGAAGCTGAACAAGATTTATAATACAATACTCTTCATGTCAAATAAATAGAAAAACAACAATTAATTAATACTACGTCTTTTACAAAAACCCAAGGGCAAGTGTCAAATGAAATGGGTTGGTGCTTATGAAGGAAGCATCAAGAATGGACGCAGGGATCTGATAGGAAGACAACAAGCAAATGCTACATATATAGAGAGAGAAAGTGTGAGGAGAGGAGTGGGGAAAGGGCAATATGCTCCAGGAACTGAGACATAATTAAATCACTTCTATGTATCTAAGTATCTGGCTTCCAAAAGGGAAAAGCATTCTCTTAGCATTCAATGCCAAGTAATTTTTTTTTTTTCTTCTGAGAAGTACATTACTCCTTTCGATGGCTCATTAATCTTCAATTTTGGGATGACTGGACTTTGTGGAGACCCTGCTTCAAAATGGGGTTTCCAGGATGGCAAAACAACAACAACAAGAAATAACAATATAAAAATAGCACTAATTCTCCCTGCAAGGTCTCATCAAGCCAACTGGGGTCACATACAGTTTTTTACCCTATGTTATTGTGATGGTTAAGTTTGTATGTCAGTTTAGCTGGGCCATGATTCTCAGTGGTTTGACAGTTATGTAATGATGCAGTTTGGCAGTTATGCAATGAAGTAACTTGAAAGTTATGTAATACTGTAGCCATCTGCCATGATATGATCTGATGTAATCAGCCAATCAGTTGTAAGGGGAGTTTCCTCAGGGGTGTGGTCTGCCTCCAATGTTTACATGGATGTTCCGACAAAGCTTGTTTGCTTGCTCTAGATCCTGCATGTATCTCAACATCATGGACCTCTGGTTATCGGCATTTGAGCCAGTGGTCTGCAATCTGACCTGCTGATCTTGGTCTCGTCAGTCTCTGTAGCTATGTGAGTCAGGAGAAGCCTCTGACCTGATGCCTGACCCACAGACTTGTGACTTGCCAGCTTCTGCAACTACATGAGAAATCTCCTTGAGATAAATCTCTTTTATTCTGTTCCTATATATAAAAAAAAAAAAATTTTATTTTTATATATACACTTCACTAGTTTTACTTATCTCAAGGACCCAGCCTAAGACAGTTACCATCTCATTTTCTTTCACTAACTCAGTGTAGGGGAGGAAGTCACTGTTGATACAACAAAAACAAATGGAAACTTTTTAATAAAGTGAGACATTGAACTAATCTTAGAAGAATTGGACAATATTATATGAAAGACAACAGTTTTATTCATTTATTTTTTCTTAAACAATGAGTACTTAAGATTCATGGATATTTTCATTTATTTTTTCCTAAACAATGGGTGTATCCATGGATGTTTTCCATTGAGGAAGCCTTGTTCCTCCAGAGTTGAGCCAGAATTGCAGAGGGGTTTAGCTTCAAGAGCAGAGAAGAATAAAGAAGGTCAGAAGACAGAGGAATTTTATACCGTCATCTGAAGTAGACTGTGCATTGACTGTAAAGAAATTCAAGAAAATAAGACATATTTTAAACTTATTTGTGACCTCAAATTTGTGGCCTAACACTGTTTTCTTTTTTATAATGGTTTATTTTAGCTTTTAAAGAGCCCTGGTTTTGCAGCATGTAAGTGTTTAGCTGCTAACTGAAAGGTCAGTGGTTTGAACCTACCAGCTGCACCACAAGAGAAAGATGTGACGGTCTGCTTCAATAAAGATTTCAGCCTTGGAAACCCAGTGGGGCAGTTCTACTCTGTCCTATAAGGTTGCTATGAGTTGGAAGCAACTCGACCACAATGAGTTTTATTACAGCATTCCTTTCTAGGTGGGAAAAAAAAAATTATCAAGAAATTAAAAACCAGAAGTTTGTGCTAACCTGGAGGTGCCTATCTCCAGAATCATGACTAGGGGATAAGTAGGTGGAGAGGGGGATGTTCTTGAAAATATAGTGAGTAGTTACAAAGCTGTGACGGGAAGTGTTGAGTGAAAATTATCTACCTTCAAGTCTAGAGCTCTTTCTAATATATTTCAGCTGAGTTGCAAAAGTGATAATATATTCCAAAGCATTTTGTAAACTGTAAAATACTCACCAAATGGACAGAATTATTTTGCTGATACACCGGCTATCCAACAATAATTTCTCAACTCTAACTACTGCTTTATACATTTGGTTTGATCAGTTGGTAGGAGATGTATCAAAATTCAATTTACAGTTGCATGTTTTATAAGAAAACACAAACACTGACAAACTGGACAAATGTTTTACAAAACATGGAACTTGAATTAGTTATATTTAATGAAATTATACAGTATTTATATGACAGATATTTCCCAACAGAAAACATTTAGGGAAGCAGAATTATAGATCAACTATCCCTTATCCAATTGTTGAAGGCAAGTTCTAGCCTTCGGAGCCTGGAGTTAGGCCTAGCTTAACTTTGAAAATGATCAATAGACTTCTTATAACCTGCCACCATTCCCCTTAAGCCTAGGCTTCAGAGACAGCATAGCTGAATTTATGTTCAATTACAGTAAACTCTATTAGCTAAAGCATTTGACGTATTTACATACCATTCCCTCCATATAATATTTGAACTCAACAGTTCAACTTAAGTGATTTCGTTTTGAAATGTCTTTTATTGTAAGCAAGCTCAAAATTTTCAAAGAAGATATAAATTAAGCTTCAGTGAACAAAATAAGTAAATGAATAAATACGATTTGATGAGAGAGTTTGGAGAAGAGAAAAGAAACCTATTCTGTCCTTTTTATAAGCACATTAGTCAGAAAAGGTCCTGGCCTTAGAAGATGCTCAAAGAGTAGCTGCAAAATAAAGACAAAGGGAGGAAGGGAGGAAGGAAGATAGGGAGAAAAGAAGTAGGATAGAAGGAAAGTGGGATGAAAGGAGGGAAATGAATAAAAACAGATGCAACTTTAAAACACAAGAATAGTATTTATACTACTGCACTTTGAGTTGGGATAGCTATTCTAAGTGCTTCATACATTTTATATTACTCTGTCCTTGCAGTGACATCTGAATAGATATTATTTTTATTCTCTTCATACAAACTCTCCCACCATCATACAGCTAGCATGGGGAGAGTCAGGAGTGACCCCCAGTGCTATTTGACTGCTAAGCCCAGTTAAGAAATACAATTAATTTCCAAGAATGGGGATAATTACAGGTCAGGGGAATTTGGAATGGCTTCTGGAGAAAATGAACTTTGAAGAAGCAGGTGGGAGATTTTCAGGCAGAAGACGAGCATGGCTAATGGAGCAAGGGTGCTGTCCTCTACGGAGGAAGTGAAATGTGTGGCAATACAAGGATAATTGGTAGCATGTATGCTACCAGATTTATTAATAGTGCAAAACCTAATCCTTTCAGAAAGGTTGCTGTATAGGTGAATTTACTGAAATATGATTTAATTAATATTTTCTCTAAATTTACTCATTCTTTTATTTGAATAGATTTATTTGTAAAGAAAACACTGTAGCACATCATTTTAATAGTAGAAAATAGTAAAATGAACTGAAAACAAAGCAATTTATCAAATTCTAGTGAGAAAAAAAAAAAAAGTGAGATACTGATGCCTCAAATTCTGAGTCTGGCATCTGCTTTTCCTCTCATTTTAAAGGAAAAGATGATGATATTAAGAATTGCTAAAAAATAGTGATATTAATAGTAGCTAACAGAAGTTACTAATATTTGGGAGGAGCCCTGGTGGTGTAGCTTGGCTGCTAACTAAAGGTCGGCAGTTCAAATCCACCAGCTGCTCCTTGGACACCCTACAAGGCAGTTCTACTCTGTCCAGGGTTGCTATGAGTCGGAACTGACTCTACGGCACCTAACAACTACAAAAACAATATTTGGGAGTACCTGGGTAATGCAAGGAGCCCTGGTGCACAGTGGTTATTGTTTGGCTGCTAACTAAAAAGTTAGCAGCTCGAATCCACCAGCTACTCCCTGGAAACCATATAGAGCAATTCTACTCTGTCCTATAGGTTTGCTATGAGTCAGAATTGACTTGAAGGCAATGTTTTTTTTTTTTGGGGGGGGCGGGTAATGCAAACAATTAAGCACTCAACAGCTAACCTAAAGTTTGGAGGTTTGAACCCACCCAGAGGCACCTTGGAAGACAGGTGATTTGCTTCCAAAATGTCACAGCCATGAAAACCCTGTGGATCAGTTCTACTCTGCACACAAAGGTTAGCCATGAGTTAGAATCTATTCAACTGCACCTAACAACTACAACAATGTTACAGTTTGAGCATCTTTGAGGCACTGTGTTACACAGTGTTTTTGTTGTTGTTGTTAGTTGCCATCAAGTTGTCTTCAATTCATGCTGAAACTTGCCTGGTCCTGAGTCACCTCCATGATCTTTGATATGTCCCAGCCCATTGTTTCACTGGCCCTCTATTTTTACCAATCATGATGCCCTTTTCTAATAATTGGTCTACATATTTTAAGTGCCTGTGAGGCTGTGTTTGTTCCTAGCAACAACAGTAAGGGGTAGAACCTTTATTATCCCTTCTTTGTACAAGACTATGACGGGGAAATGCCTTTGAGTCAGTTCCGACTCACAGGGACCCTACAGGACAGAGTAGAACTGCCCTATAGGGTTTCTAAGGAGCGGCTGGTAGATTCAAACTGCTGACCTTTTAGTTAGCAGCCTTAGCTCTTAACCACTTCTCCACCTTTAGGGATAAGGAAACAGTAACATAGAGGTTTAGCAAGTGGTAGAGAGATATTGAATCCCTCACTGGGTGGCACAAACTATTAACTACTTCACTACTAGCAAAAATGGTGGTCTGAACCCTCCAAAAGGCGTCTCTGAAGACACACCTGGAAATCCGCTTCAGACAGTTCAGTCTTGAAAACCCTATTGAGCAGTTCTACTTGGCACACATGGTTCTCTATGAGTTGATGTGATAGCAACCAACAAGAAAGAATAGCTTTGAGTTATTTCACATTTCCATTGACCCAAGGTTCATATTGTGCAAGAAGCAGAAGGGAAAGGAAGCATAAAGACACTGATGGATTGAATTGTGTCTCCCAAGAATACATGTTGTAAACCCTCAACTCTGCCTGTGGTTATAATCCCATTTGTGAATGAGTTGTGTTTGTTATGTTAAGGAGGCAGGATTAGGTTATGTCAATGAGGATTAGGTTATGTCTGTTATGTTAATGAGGCAGGGTTATGGTGTATCTTTAATTAATCTCTTTCACGATATAAAAGAGATTAAACAAGCAAGCCTGAGAAGCAGAGATGGGGAAGAGAGATGCCAAGCCACATGAAGATCATCCAGGAGCAGAAGCTCAAAGAGACAAGGACTTTCCTGAAAGCCAGCGGGGAAAGAAAGCTTTCCCCCAGAACCTACACCCTGAATTAAGACTTCTAAAAAAAAAAAAAAGACTTCTAGCCACCTGAAATGTGAGAAAATAAATTTCCGTTTGCTAAAGCCACCCACTAGTGGTATTTCTGTTATAGCAGCACTAGAAACTAAGACAGACACCTATAAACAGTGATAGAAGAGAATCCCAATAAGAATTGTATATATTTTTCTTTTTTCCTATACCAAAAATTAGTGCTGAGGAGACAGCTTGAAAAATTAAACCAGAAGTTAAATCTCAGGCACTCAGAAGGGACTTAGCAGTAGCATGTCCCTTCACCGTCTTTTCGAACTGTGAAAGTATCTTCTACAAAAGTTTGTATTTCATGTGCTGATTTATGCAAAGTGTTTGGGTTTCTCTAGCGGTATCACTAGAACAGATTCATGTAAGATTTATAAATCACAAGAGTCCTGAATTGCAAAGATGCAAGATCTAGATAGATATTATCATGTCTGCACCACAGCTTGCAGTTAGATTTACTAAAGAGAAAAGTGGAAGCATTTAAAAGGCCTCACTGCTTCCCTTTTTTTAATAAAATGAATTTTCCAGCCCCTCCCAGTTCATAATCCCCTGAGTGGTGCTACAGTCTCCAGGGGAGGGAAGAACTTAACATAGTTCATACGAGAGAAGCAAAGCTTTTTGGGGGAGAAAAAGACAGAAACAGGCACATTTCCATTCTCCTAGGAAAAGTTGGCCTTTAATTGATATTTCTTCACTTGTAACACCAGGTCAACCGCAGAGAAGTTCTGGATGCTACAGAAGGTCCCTCACCCTGTGTGATTGGGTGTGTACCAACATTTTCTTTGTCCACAAGTCCTCCATAACATCTGGTGCTCTACCATTGTACATATATTCAATAAAAAAGTGCCATGTCAAAGATAGAGTGCACTACTCCTTATCAACAAACAACATCATAAAACCATGATGAAAACTAGCTATTCTCTGGAGACAGCATAGTCATTGGACAAGCACAGGAAGCAAGGGGAACTGTGAGCATGAGTTTCTGCTAAAGATAAAATGCAGAGAAAGCCACCATATTTAAAATACTACTGCACTTTTGTGTGGAAGATGTGACCGCTGAAAAGAAAGCTATGTTAAAAAACAATATTCTTGCACCTTGTGTCTTTGCTAACTTCAGTTTCTGTAAAGTGTATGAACAGGCAAATAATTAACCAGGTAATTTCACCTGTGTTTGTAGCATGTACAGGTAAAATTCAGGCCAAACGACCCGTTTCCTGAAATAAGCTTTTCTAAAATTTCTTGGACATGTGTGCCTACACCTTAGACACAATTTCTTTTCTATTGGCTAGTAAGGAAAATGATATAACTTCCATATACAAATAGACAGTGCTCATGTATAGTAACAGCTTGCTCCTTCCTAAGATAACTCTTTCCTAACCCTCCAAGCGCAGAGCCAGCTTTGAGTCTACTGGGTCAGCCTTCCTTCCTTTGGGCTCTCATTGTTCACTGCACTTATTTCTATCAGAGCTCTAACTATGCAGCAACATCATACCAGAAACAATAACCACAAGACAACGCAGCCAAATGAATAGGCTGTAGATGAATGGTTACAAAGCTTCAGGGGCAGGAGAGATTCGAGTAAATGTAGCGCTAAGGGAACTTCACTGAGGAGCAAGTGAAACTCAGCATTGAAGAATGGGCCTGGGGTAGGGAGGACACCTGACTGCATAAACAACATAAGCAAATGCATGGTGGTGGAGAAGCAAATGCCGCAGAAACATCTTTCCCCAGGGTCTTTGCTTGATTAATATACTCAAAGAATTTTTGAAAAGTAAAATTCTCTTATATTTTAAGTTTACAAAGAACAAAAAACCTCTCATAATGGGAGAGGAGATTAAAGGAGGGGTAAAGGCAAAACAAAACCCAGGATGAGTCATCTGAGCACCTGTGTTGCTAAGGCAACCGCTGCATACACAGAGGGAGCAAAAGGAATGTTACTTAACCAGTAAGCGATTGAATCGTATCTACCTCTAATAAAAATGTGTTAGCTTGAGTTGTTCTAGCCAATACGTGCTTACAGCCCTGTGAATGGCTTCACAATTGTTTTCCAGATTCCACTTTCTCTAACAAAGCACAATTGATTTTATGCTAAAAAAAAAAAAAAAAAACCAACAATTTGGGTTTCTTAATATACTCATACTGGTCATGAAATCTTACAGCAGCACCTTTCATTTTCTTCACTAGATAAATATATTTATTCAGGAGCATGAATATTCCAGGCAGATCCATTTTTTCAACACCTGTTGGAGCTGAAAGGAGGAATGTGTTTTCAAAAACAGTTTTGTCCACCTGGACATTCACATATCTAACCATGGTGATTAAACCCACATTCCTACTTTCCCCAAAGGTCTGTAAATGTCAGTGAAAGTTCCATAAACTGAAATACATTGCTGTAAGGTTAAGAGAATATCATTGTTAACGATGCCCTTTAGTGCACTTATAATTCCCTTCTAAGAGTTATTGGATGAGGGGCATTCCCAAGCCATATGGACATACACTCTCTAATCATTATGTAAATTGTAATGTGAGCACTGGTATTCTCAAATCCTACTATGGGCTGCATGGGGAACATAGAATGTCCTCAGTGTGCCTCTTTTTTCCTTTCCTTTTTTTAATCATCTTCTGAGAGGGCCAATGTGCCATGCAAAATCAACTCCTGTAAGTCAAAATTTCTTCAGAATGGTTCTATGCTACTTTAAAGGTTATTTTCCATTTAGCCTGGATCATTAGGTCTTTTAAGTTGCCATCATTCAAGACATTTTTACAGTTTGGTGTCGAGTGGCTGCTCCTGGAAAATTCTTGGTCTCAGTGTACACCTGAACAAGCAAATCCCCATTGTCAGAATCTCTGAGCAATAAGGGGAATCAATCTGTGAATGTGGAAAAGGAAGAGGCTTCAAGGAGTTTTATCACAGACCAAGACACTTGGACTCTAATAGAATAAGTTGAAGTATTGGAAAAACCATTCCTGATTCTGTTTCAAGAATCTCATCAATTAAACCCTACTATGTACCACTGGGTTTTTTTATGTACCACTGCATCTTCCATGAACCTTCCCATGGGAACACTAATTCCACAGTACAGGCTTGCTTGTTTGAGCATCTCCTGTTTTGTTTGTTTTTTAGTATCAGCCAGTTGGTCAAGAAATCAAATGACACATTGCATTGAGCAAATCTACTGCAAAAAAACCTTTTTAAAGTGTTAAAATCAAAGATGTCACTTTGAGGACTAAGGTACACCTGACCCAAGCCATGGTGTTTTCAATCGTCTCATATGCATGTGAAAGCTGGACAATGAATAAGGAAGATCAAAGAAGAATTGATTTCTTTGAATTACGGTGTTGGTGAAGAATTTGAATATACCATGGACTGCCAGAAGAACAAATGAATCTGTCTTAGAAGAAGTACAGCCAGAATGCTCATTAGAAGCAAGGATGGCAAGGCCTTGTCTCACATACTTTGGACATGTTATCGGGAGGGATCTGTCCCTGGAGAGGGATATCATGATTCATAAAGTAGAGGGTCAGCAAAAAAGAGGAAGACCCTCAAAGAGATAGACTGACACAGTGGCTGCAACAATGGACTCAAGCATAACAATGATTGTGAGGATGACATAGGACTGGGCAGTGTTTCATACTGTTGTACATGGGGTCCCTGTGAGTTGGAGCTGACTCAACAGCACCTAACAACAACAGTTGGTCACTACATCATAACCTTATTGCCTATTTCCTGCTGTAAAAATTGAAAGTCAATTTCTTTAGTGAGTGACTCTTTTATTTCTTTGGCATGCCCAACACTTAAAGTCTATTCCTAAAGAAATGTTTGAGAATATAACCATTTTGTAGGCTACTTATCAATTAGTAAATTAAATATATATATATATATATATATACACGTGTGTGTGTTAATTCCTTTCTTTATTCTTTTCTCTTCAGGAAGGCTGTCATATTTGAGACCTGACTCAAAGAATAAGCTATCAACATGTTGGTCAATGTTTGTAAATTTTAGATGCCTCATCTGTAAATAGCTGCTACTGACTCCTTTGAGAGAATTACACAAGGTGGGGAAAACATATGTAAAGTACATGTATTACAGTGCTTGGTATGTAATAGGTGCTCAATGAATCAGAACTTCCAGTTAGAAAAACACAAAGCAATGAGGGTATTATTAGCAAAAAGTAAATATATTAATTTTCCATTGGCATTGAATTTGTACCACATGCCTTGCAGCTGCCTTTAAGAACTGGGCTATAAGGCATGAGAAAGTCACATTTATAATAATGAGAGTGGAGAGAGTACACTTAGTAGATCCCATCCCCTTGATTGAGGTAAGCTAATTTTAAAAATAAAAATATTACAAAAAGTATTGTCTTAGGATTCTCTAGAAAAACAGAACTATTTGGCTCACACAACTGTGGGCAATTGCAAGTTCATATTTTGTGGGTCAGGCAATAGGCTCTAAATTCTGACAGTCTTGTAGTCCAAATCCGGTAGGTCAGCCAGGAAAGTGGAGGGAAGGAATTCTGTTACAATGTCTATTAGTACGCTAGAGACAAAAATGTTCTTTTGGGCAACCTCCAGTTTTACTCTTAAAGACTTCAACTAATTGGATGAGGCCAATGCACCCATTGCAGCCCTGTCGATTCAGACTCATAGCAACCCTGTGGGACAAAGAAGAACTGCCCTATGGGGTTTCCAAGGAGCAGGTGGTGGATTCAAACTGCCGATCTTTTGGTTACAGCTGAGTTCTTAACCACTGTGCCACCTTGCTTTACTTAAAACCAACTGATGTAAATATTAACCATGTGAAATACTTCACATCAATATCTAGATTATTATCTTAGCAAACAACAGAGCACCATAGCCTAGCCATGTTGACACATACAATTAAGCATAACAAAACTCATGAATAGAATATCGAAATTTTAAAGAGAGATATGAACTGTATTACTCATTTTGACCTAGATTGCTTTATGGCTCCTCACCACACTGATCTCCCAAAACAAACACAGAAAATATAGAAGATTCATAGAAATATATTTGGAATTTATTGTATTAGTTTCTAGGATGAAATAGTATTTCCCCATAGTGAATTCATCTCAGAATCCTATATATTTAGTTTCTAGAAACAAACACAATAGTAATCTTTTGCCAGAACTTGTGTGATTACTGTCTCCGATAATAATAAAAACCTCTCTGCATTAAAGGAAAGTGGAAAGGATTCTAACGTTTGCTTGAGATCTATTAGGGACGCAGAGCTCAACATGTATTACCTTATTTAATCCTCACCACAACTTATCCCTATTTTTGATATAAGGAAATTGAAACTTATAGAGATGGAGCAGTTTGCCTAAATAGTAAGTGGGATAGAATTATCAAAATTTGTCTAACTTCCAAGCAAGTGCATCTTCTCTGCCACCTTTTACTTAGATTGTCATGTCTTCATGTACAATCACACATCACTCAGCTTTCAAGTTACGTTGCATGAAATAGGATGCTATGTGATTTGGGTGTTATGAGAACACCATATTATGTATAGGTGGTCTGACTTACATACAACCCATAGTTACAAACCAATCTCCATAAATCCCATTATATGCCTGGCAGCACAATCACTTTGTACATAAAAGACATAAGATACACATGTTGTGTGTGGAAAGCTGTTGTGTTTGCTACATCCAGTTACACCCACTATGTCCCATCCTCTGATTCGGATTTCTGAATTTATACGTATATGTGGTTGGACATCAGATGAACCGACATTATTCAGTGCGTGACAATGACTGGATTTGACAATCTGTCCTCAGCAGTCATAGTCTTTCTTTTTTCTTTTCTTTTCTTTTTTTTTCTTCTCTTTCTTTCTTTCTCTCTCTCTCTTCCTGTCTTCCTCTTTCTCTTTCTCTCTCTCTCTTTCTCTCTCTCTCCCTCTCACCCTCCCTCCCTCCCTCCCTTCCTTCTCTCTTTCTCTCTCTCTCTCTTTCTTTCTATCATCTATCTATCATCTATCTATCTATCTAATCTATCATCTATTTGTCTATCTATCTATCATCTATATACCCATCTACCTACCTATCTGTCATCTATCTATCATCTATATACCCATCTATCTACATATCTATATAGCCATCATCTATCTATCTATCATCCATCTATCATACTCAAACTGGTTTACTGGCCTTTGCAAATGACATTCCCTCTTCCAGTAGGTGTTCTCTACCATCTTCCATCTTACACTATGATTCTTCCAAATGCCCCATTAAGCACACATTCAAAAATTCTGGTGCATGTATCCTATCTGACATATAATTAAAAAGCTTAATAGAAATTATTTTGTATTTGTTGCTATATATTCCTCCAAATTACTTAATTAACTCCCGACAGGCAAGACATCTGTCTCATATTAATTCATTAACCCTCTTCCTTTATACCTAATGCATCTGATTACAGGCACTTTATAAATTTGATCTGAGGCATAAGTGATTGAGTTAATGAGTAAGTGTGACCATTCTGTGGCTGTTTATTTGTAAATTGAAAAATAAAATTGTGTCTTATGGTAGAATTCCATATAGATAATTTGACTATTTGAATAAATCCTAGCCAACAGAGCTCAATGTCTTTATTTTTCCAAATGAAGATTTACTTGGTCACTGGGATGAATCTCACCATGGCCAGGAATTGTAAGCAGGTTTGCCAAATGACCGCAACTAGCAAAAAAGACCTGTCCTTGGCCCTCTGCCATGGGGGGATGACACAACCACTTTCAGAGAAATGACTTATTATGTAAAGTGAATGAAAGATTTCAGGATCCCAGAATGTCATTTTGCAAATTACATTCTTGAGTGGCGGAGTTTTTCCCTACAAAGGCTTGCAGGTTTGAGCAGTCTTTGGGAAATGACAGATTGTTTCCTTAGGACAATTTACTCAACTATAATAACATTGAAATAGAGAGGGTAGATAAGCTGGAAGATAAATGATCATTGGATAAAATGGCAATGATGGGAAATTTGACCTATCTTTTATAGGACAGAATCAGTAAGAGTCATCCCAAAAAGTTGGCATGTATCAGAAAGATCACTAGGTAGTCTCATCCAAAACAAAAGGCAAAGAATCATACACTTCTCATAGATTCTCACCTCTCTCTTTTACCTCATGACAATTCTCTATACCTAAAAATATTTTAAAAAATTTCAAGGGAGTTATTACATTTAACTGTAATGTATTTTGCCACGTTTGATCAGTTTTTCTTTTTTTTTTTTACATTTTTTATCTCATTTATTCTTTTGTATTTGACAATTTCATTCACATGACCACAACACTGCTTATGCACTTGCATGTACACAGAGACACTTAGGAGATGAACTATTACAAAATTAGGGCTGAGTTAGGTACCATTTGTAACTGCCATTCAGATATTTTACTAATGGCAGGGTGTATAATAAAGGAGCCAGGATTATGATTGCTGTCCTGGCTGAAGTTCTCAAAACTTGGCTAATGATTTAATTACTCCTGACACTTTTTCAAGTTCTCCTTCATTTACTTCACATGGAGTTCTTCACACTTTTCCAGCAATTTCTGACCAAATCCTCACAACGAATTCTTTGAAATAAAATCAGTGTTTCTATAAAGAGAAAGAAACAGAAAATGTATTGACATGCTTAGTCTTCAAAAGTGGATATTGGTGGTTTTAAAATATATAGATGTTCTCTGATACAATTCCTCACATTAATGCTTCCATGTTTTCTGTGTCTCGGGCTTAATAAAGGCTAATGATTTTGAAGGAAATAGATCGGTATGACCCCCCCACAAAAAAAAATTCTCACCAGGATGGAAGAAATATTTGATATGAACTGAAAAAATATTTGAGGATGAATATGATGGGGCAGGAAAAAGGGGAAGTACAAGATTTTTTTTTAAAAAAGAGAAAAGACTGAGGATTCTATAATGATATCTTGAGTTGGGAATACAGATGGTTATCTTGACATGTTTAAGTCTCATAAGGGCCTAGTTATAATTGGAAGAGAGTATATTCTAATGCCAAAGCATTGAGGAGCTAAGGGTAAGTACACTGAAGTCCTCTGAAGAGGAAAATGGGGACAGTGATTATTCTCCAAAATACAACAAACAACTTTAAAATTAATTTTTAGATATCTCTGTTATAATGCACTATTAATCATGGCAGCTAATTTCACCATATTCTCTCTTCACTGTTTTCCAAAACTACGTTTAGCCATTTGCTCGTCTTTATTTTCCCCTCCCCTTTTACCATCTACTACAATAGTACGAACATTCAACAGACTATTTCTGGATGTGTTATTACCCAACCATTTCTTTTGTAGATCTTTTTAGAAAACAAACAAACAAGGTAGAGAGACTGGGGAAAAGGTATGAGCGTGTGAATCACTGTGTTTTCACAGTAGCGTAATCACCAGAGTATTTCCACCTAGTGTACATACATCCTAACATAAGCATCATCTTCCCCACCCTCTTTCAAGACAGGACAGAAGGATTAATCACCACAAATACTATGACGGTTTATAACACCACTCAACACATGAGAGCAAAGCAACATTGCTTCCAACTACACTCAAGATTATTTAAAAAACAAGCAAGTAACCACAACTAAAACACTAACAATTTCTTTTGTTTGTTTGTTTGTTTGTTTACATGCTGTTTAAGTTATAAAATGATTAGTTAAATAGACACCTTATCTGTCTTTTCTATTTGTCTATCAATGGGATCCAGTTTTTCATCTTAGGGCACAATTTGTCATATCCTATGTTTTTTTTTTTTTTATGATTTGTTCCATGAACTCTAGGACTTTCTTAAATAGTCAGACTACTTAGTGCTATCAATCCACTGCCAAGAGAGATGCACATCTACAAACTAGGCTGAGCCTACAATCAATACCTAAGGACACACCTTCCTCTAGTACCACTTGCTTTTGTGTTCCACTCATGCAGTTCAACGTCCCTCTCTCCAGACAATCCTTCACTGAGAATCTATTTCATTGAGTCAGGACATGAAATCACGAAGCCAACTTTTGTTATCTTGCCTAGTACCAGGATTAACCTTTTCTGTTAGTAATCACGTGTGGCCTCCTTTTACCTGGGTACATGTAGTTCTTTCTCTCTACTATATATGTAGTCTGCATATCAACAGCTTCAGGATCACCTAGGAGCTTGTTAGAGTCCAGAGTCTTAGCACCCTCAACCCAACCAACAGAAATGGGCTCTTCAGTTTAAAAAGATCACCGAGAATGCATATGCACATTAAAATTTTAAAAAACACTGGTTTTGGAGGTTAGCGGTAGATGGTAATTTCAGACGTAAACCTCCAAGGCTGAAGTTGCTTATTTAAATACCGACAAGGGCCAGCCAGAGATACAATGTAAACGTGAAAAGTGAGTCAGATGTAAAACCAGCCAAGAATAGTGGTAAATGGGAAAATGTAACAAACGTTCTGTCTAAAATGAGGCAGAAGCTACATGTTTATGTTGTTGTTGTTAAGTGACCTCAAGTTGATTCCAATTCATAGTGACTCTATGTACAATAGAATGAAACACTACCTGGTCCTGTGCCATCCTTACAATCCTTGTTATACTTGAGCCCGTTGTTGTAGACACTGTGTCAATCCATCTCATTGAGGGTCTTCCTCTTTATCTCCGACCTTCTTCTTCTTTACCAAACATGATGTCCTTCTCCAGGGACTGATCCCTCCTGATAATGTGTCCAAAATATGTGAGACATAGTCTTGCCATCCTTGCTTCTAAGGAGCATTATGGTTGTACTTCTTCCAAAACAGATTTGTTCGTTCTTTTGGCAGTCCATGTTGTATTCAGTATTCTTTACCAACGCCACAATTCAAATGCATCAATTCTTCTTCCGTCTTCCTTATACATCATCCAGCTTTCTCATGCATACGAGGCAATTTAAAACATCATGGATTGGGTCATGTGAACTTTAGTTTTCAAGGTGTCATCTTTGCTTTTCAACACTTTAAAGAGGTCTTTTTGCACCAGATTTGCCCAATGCAATAAGTCTCTTGAATTCTTGACTGCTGCTCCCAAGTAAAATTGAATCCTTGACACCTTCAGTCTTGTCTCCATTTACATGATGTTGTTTACTGGTCCAGTTGTGAGGGTTTTTGCTTTCTTTATGTTGAGGTGCTATCCATACTGAAGGCTGTGATCTTTAATCTTCATCAATAAGCACTTCAAATCTTCTTCACCCCACTTGTCTGTCAGTTTGTCGTATTGTGGGGGCTTGGGTGTTGCTGTGATGCTGGCAACTATGCCACCTATATTCCAGTATCAGCAGGATCCCCCTGGTGGCAGGTTTCAGCTGAGCTTCCAGACTAAGACAGATTAAGAAGAAGGACCCTGAAGAAAGACCTACTTTTGAAAAGAATTAGCCAGTGAAAACCTTGCGAATAGCAGCAGAACATCGTCTGGTAATATACCAGAAGATGAACTCCCCAGGTTGGAAGGCACTCAGATACTACTGGACCTTAATGAGGAGGATGAAGTCAAGCTTTTGGGACCTTCATTTGCTGATGTGGTATGACTCAACATGAGAAGAGACAGCTGCAAGCATACATTAATAATCAGAACGTGGAATGTATGAAGTATGAGTCTGGGAAAATTGGAAATTGTCAGAAATAAAATGGAATGCATAAACATTGATATTCTAGGCATTAGTCAGCTGAAATGGACTGGTGTCAGCCATTTTGAATAAGACAGTCCTATGATCTACTATGCTGGGAGTGACAACTTGAAGAGGGATGATGTTGCATTCTTTGTTAAAAAGAACACTTCAAGATCTATCCTGAAGTACTACACTGTCAGTGATAGGACAATATCCATACATGTTTATAGTTGGTTATTATCATTAAACAAACTGGACTCCAGATGTCCCAGATCTTATTTTCATGAGAAGAAACATTAATTTTTGTTTGAAGTCTTCTGTTATTTAAATACTGATGACTAACTTTATTTTTTGTAACTCTGTGTGAGCCTAACGCATATGTCTGATTGCTGCATCTGGACATGGGGCACTAGTTCACAATGACTGCTCTAATGGCTTTTTGAACATTAATGAGGACATTTAATGCAGTATATACTTTTATTAATACATGGATAATTTTAGTAAATTCCTTAAGGAATCAAGATCCTAATTACAATTGTGAAAAAGTTACAGAGCTAAACACTTGGGTGTTTTTATGACCTAATTTAGTATAGGGAACTAGCAATGGCTTCCTTGAGAAAGTGAAATTAGAGGTGAGTTATGGTGGATGAGAAAAAATAAATAAATAAGCAAAGAAGAATGAAACATGGAGATGGGAAGAACATTCCTGAAGAAGGAACAGTGAGTAAAGACCTGGAGCAGGTGTACCGAAGGAATTAAAGAAAGTCCAGGGTGACTCAAGAATGACATTTGAGAGAGGCACAGAATGGTTAGATCTCAAAATTCAGCCTGTTTTCTTGCCATTTGTCTCCTTTCCTATGTTTATAAAAAAAATGAGAGAAAAATTTGCCTTGACATGCAGTATGATTACTTGAGGATTTATTTTAGCAAACAAACCATTAATGGCTATATTCAATTGTCCAGCAAACTCTACTCTTTCCATGTAAGAGAGCCTTCCATAGAGTCTGAAGAGACATCTAGAATATTATTGACCTTTCTAACAGTCTTATTCTAAATATGGCCTCGTTCTGAAGGAGGTTAGGGACTATCGCTTTCCCTCAAATTTCAGCCAGGCTTGAATCGGTCATGAAGGCCTTCACTAGAAACTGGCTACTGGTAGATGTTTGGGTGTGTCATCAAAGTGGTATAAGTTAAGGAAATTAATAAGTTATCCTAATATTTATCTCTCACCTGCATTATCAGGTGCTAAATTTTAGCCAGTGAATATCTCAGTTCCTTCATCAGTAAAATGGACAAAGTCTCATAAGACTATTGTATAAATAAGACAATGTGTCTATAGTTCTGGGTAGAGTATGTTATCAGTAAACATCATTCCCCCTTCTTTAATAAATTGAAGGCAGAGAATATTTAAATAGATTTACAATTAATTATTTGTTCATTTAGAAACCCTGGTGACATAGAGGTTAAGTGCTACGGCTGCTAACCAAGAGGATGGCAGTTCAAATCCACCAGGTGCTCCTTGGAAACTCTATGGAGCAGTTCTACTCTGTCGTATAGGGTCGCTATGAGTCGACATCAACTTGATGGCAATGGGTTTGGTTTTTGGTTTATTTGTTCACTTATCTAAGTATAAAGGCATGACTTGATGATCACAGCTTTAGCATATACTGCATACTTTAATATATATTGCCTACTTATTTACTAAATCTCTGGAAAGGAAATTTAATTTCTCAATGTCTTTTTCTCAAAGTGGTGTTCAGTGGTTTTGGCTAAGGAGATTGTTAGATATCAGAATTGAAAGTCCTACTCCAGAAATAATAACTCTGACTACATTATTCCAAGATTTCCAGGAGATTTGACGTTCGCGTTAAAATTTGAGATGGACTATCCCAAAGGACTTTACCCAGTGTCCTCTAGTTTACCTTCTTAGAGGCTACTCTACAGCAGAAATTCAGTGTGTCAACTGAAGACAAGAATGATTGAGATAGAAGCCTACGGTTCAATCTCATTTGCTAACTCTTCTTCAAGATGCCTGTCAAGAACGATTGTTTCATGTGCTCTTTATTTCCCATCCCATTGAGGTTGTGTGTGTCTCTGACTTTTAAAGCTCTGTATTGTTCTCACTGGCTGTAAAAAAAAAAAAAAAAAGTAGCTAAGGTTATTTCTTATAAATCCTTTAGGGGCATTGCTGTTCCTCAGGCAGCTCTGCGTTGATATGCTTTGCAGGCTTCCACCTTAGGCCCTCCCTTATTGATTAAACTCCGGGAGTTGTCCTAATATTCTCCCTGCATAAGAGGCCTGGGACTCTTGATATTTTTAAAAACCCAAAAGATTTTTTAAAGGGGAGGAGGGAAGGGCAAATAAAAGAAAAAAGAAAGTCAAAACAGGATTATAAAATGATACATTAAAAATGATTCCTTAAATAGCATATAACAAGATCAAAAGAGAATTTCTGAAAAATATGAATTGATGGCATCCTACAAGTGATTAGATCTGGTAAAAGAAAATGGTAAAAGTCATATGATAGATATTATGGATTGAAGTGTTGATATGTTGAAGTCCTAACCCTTGTGTCTGTGAATGTGAGCTTGTTTAGAAACAGATCTTTCTTTGAAGATGTTATCAGTTAAGTTAATGAGGTCCTACCAGGGTAGACCCACTGTTGTGGAGTCGTTCCGACTCATAGTGACCCTATAGTACAGAGTAGAACTGCCCCATAGTGTTTCCAAGCCTGTTATCTTCAGGAAGCATCTGCCACATCTTTTTTCCCAGGTAGCAGTTGAAGGGTTTGAACCACTCACCTTTTTGGTTAGCAGCCGAAAGCTTAACCACTGTACAAACAGGACTCTTTACCAAGGTAGAGAGGGTCCTAATCCCTTCTCAGTGGTATTTTATAAAAGGGAAGAACAGATAAGAGAAACAGAATCACACAAGAGGAAGACTATATGAAGATACAGCTATAAGCCAAGGATGCCAACGATTGCAGGAAACCACCAGAAGCTCAGAGAAAAGCATGGAACCCTTCATCTCTCGGAGCCCTCATAGGAGTCAACACGGATGATACTCTGATTTGTACTCCCACCCTCCAGAACTATGAGACAATAAATTTCTGTTATTTTAAGCCAACCCACCTTGTGGAAGCCCTGAGAAACTAAGGCAGTAGATGTTTACTTCTCTCCATATTTTCAATATGTATTTGTGATTACATGTAGAACTGT
Source organism: Elephas maximus indicus (assembly GCF_024166365.1). Taxonomy (NCBI): domain Eukaryota; kingdom Metazoa; phylum Chordata; class Mammalia; order Proboscidea; family Elephantidae; genus Elephas; species Elephas maximus. The sequence continues at coordinate 53,222,312 of NC_064835.1, forward strand.
AATGGAAAAGAATGAACACATTTGGAGGCATTCATGAGTGTCACGCAAATTGCCTCTCCTGTTTGTCATTGATTATGCAATTATCTGATTCTTTGGGCAATGAAATCAATTCCCCTCTGTTGTGTTCTAAAACATGTATATACACACACACATACAGGCAGGCAAGCTATAACAACTGTAATAAATTTATTTTTACCAATCACCCAAAACTTGTTTTTTTGTTTTGTTTTTTTCTACCTCATAATTGTTTAAAGAGCAGGCATCCTGCATAACAGTATTCCCTTTGGGAATGAATTGTAATGTCCTGAAGTATGCTGAAAGGTACAGATTGATTACAACCTCTATTTCCCCCTTGGATCAGTAAGTAAGTGATAAATATCTCTCCTTTGGCCTCCACAAGGCTGCAATACTGGCTGCTGCATATTTACCCTGGAGGGCACTGCTGAGCTTAAAATTATTTACAATTGTTAGAAAGTTAGGCATCTCATTTCAGGGAAGAAAGAAACCTTTTAAACACTTTATAGTACCTATACATCATAGCTTGCATCAGAAATTTTATCTTTTGCTCTGGCACTAACTTTCTAGAAAGTCTGTTCTGGGAAGTGGAATGCTAAAATGTAGATGCCAACACATGATCCCCTTGCTTAAAAACTTAAATAACAACCCATTTCCCACTGAATAAAGCCTAAACACCAGTTACCTGCTCTACTCACTAATCTCCCACACTTTCAAAAATTGTACCTGACCCTGTCATTTCTCTGGCCCACCTCCAAGCTTAATACAGTCCATGAATAAATGAATGAACTATAGGAAGCAAGGAATTACTTATTGGTTTGACTTGATGAAAACAGAGTAGATTGCCATGTAAGAGCACAGAAAATTTTATTGACACTTGTTCCACTTTTTTGGAGGCATAAAAGAAAAAAAAAAGTATCATCAAGTCTAAAGTCTATTAAAACTCACAGTGACCCCATAGGACAGAGTAGAGCTGCCCCCTAGCGTTTCCAAGGAGCGGTTTGTGGACTTGAACCACTGACCTTTTGGTTAGCAGCCAAACCCTTAACTACAGCTCCACCAGGGCTCCCTGTAGTAATCCACATGCTATATTTAGAAATAATTAAGCAAAGCAAGTCAAGAATTTCCTCATGATGTCTTTTCATTGGGGAAAATATATTCAGTGCGCCAGGCAACTGTGGTACATTACACTAAATGTCAGAGGAGGTCAAGAGGCCTTGGACTCCCTTGGCCAACGAGCAACTATATACGTATTTTTGGGGGGTCCAAGTAGATATTTACATAATGCTTGCATATCAGCTGATGACAAATGTTTCTCATAGTCATATACTCATTCCAATTATTATTATTATTTGTTTGCACTCATTCATTCTGTTTAAAATGGTTACTCTGTGAAAGGTCCTATATATTTGCTACCATGGCATGATAAAATGTGAAACATAGGTTCCTGGACCTCCGATCATGAGTAGTATTATACAGAATTGTTACACACTCAAAAACTGTAATAAAAGGCATAGAGTAGAAAACAGAATGATAAGTTTACCATGGGTATCCTGGAGTGAAAAGAGGGAGACTTTAGTTACTTAGTGTTGCCATAACAGACTACCACATGTGGGTGGTTTTAACAAAGAGAAATTTATTTTCTCACAATTTAGGAGGCTAGATGTCCAAATTTAGGGCCCTGGCTCTAGGGGAGAATCCATGTCTCTTTCAGTTTTTCTTCCTCAGTTCCTTGGTGATCTCAAAATGGCATCAATCTTATCCTGTTTATGTTTGCTTTCTTCTGCACCTAATCTGCTCCTCTTATATCTCAAAAATGATTGGTTTAAATCACACCCTACACTGATAAGGCATCAATAACATAACAAAGGAAACCCTATTCCCGGATGTAATTACATCCGCATGTATTAAGGTTAGGATCTCAACATATATTTTGGAGGGAAACAATTCAATCCATAACAAATAGTAATAATACCTTGTTCATTGTGTTGTTTGAGAATTAATGAAACAAACTAAGCTATGCCCTTAGAAAAATACCTAGGCCATAAGGGCTCCATGTATATCAGGACCCAAGAGAAGTTATTTCCATTTAGGAGCAAATGAGCTCAGAGTGTGATCATTGGTGATAATATATTTTAGTAAAATGGGACCATTTTTTCACTCTAAAAAGATATTCAACTTTCCATCCCAAGTACCATGCCTATCATGGCTGAGACTCAGATTCAGACACCCATTTGATTGATTTAACCAGTCTATTCAGTCAATTCAACCATTCAATCATGTTAACTGGTAAGGATGGATAAAAAAAAAAAAAAAAGGATGGATAGGAGAGATTATTTGACTGTGATGATCCAAAGCACTGATTTGTTGGCATCTGGCAGGTTGATTTGAACTCCTCAATACTTTCAGAACTGATGCCTAGGAGGCACAGAGGTAAGAAGTCACTGGATCTATCGGTATGGAACAGATTTTACTCTAGATGTGACTCAGTTGTAGATGAATATACAAGGTAAGCTCTGACTTCTAGAAATTAAGTTTTGTACCTGCTCCTTGTTATTTGGGTCTCCTTAACTTGCAAAGTCTTCCTTTCATGGCATGAGATGATGCTGAAAACTTCAATTCTGCAGGGAGAAGAAACGGACTGTAACCTACATCCTTATTATTTGTACATGACCCATATCAGATCATTTTCTGACCAGATCTCCAAAGGCTAAGAAGGAAAGGGACTTAAGGGATGTTTGCCTGACTGGAAGAGATGGAGGCACAAAAATTGAACCTCATAGATCATTGAGTAAGAAGTTAGAGCATAGTGGAGTCCAGGCTGTGGGTCACAAATCCAAGCTTGGGGGAGATGCAGATAATATGAAAAAAAAGGTCAAATCAAGAGAGTCGTTTAAAGACAGAGTTGGAGAGCTGCAAAAGGCCAATATGCGAGCAACTTAGGATGTAATCAGATGAATCAGCAGTTACCTCTTAAAAAAACCTCTTAGAGCCTGGTTAAATGAAAGCACACACTCAAATCATGCTTTTTAAACCTGAAGAAACACATTTGATTAAACCAGGCAGCTTGGCTTATAGCAATGGTGTTTAAATCCAGGGAGTCAGCTAGTTTGCAAATCAGAACTCTGTTGGAGCACATTTATCAGCGTCACCTAGTTCAGGAGAGGCAGCTGAATTTGATTACAACCAGAGGTCCCCAAACTTTATGTGCATGAAAACCAGTTGAGGAGTTTTTTTTTTTCTTTTTTTTTAAGTAGTTCTTAATCTTTTTTTTTTTTTTTTACTCTTACCTGAACATTCTTATCACCTGTAGAATGTTTAAAAACTCCAACGCCCAGGTCACACCCCAGATCAATTACATCAGACTCCCTGTGGGTGGAACCCAGACATCATAATATTTAAATCTTTTTAGGTGATTCCAACATACAGTTTAGAATGAGATTCATTGGTTTAAAGGAGAACCTACAGCGATCCTAACTGAGAAAAACTGTGGAAAGGCCAAGGAACCTGACTTTTCACGATTATCACAGTATTCCTCATACACAGGGGTATAAGAATCCACTTTTAAAACCCTGGTTTACAAAGCATTGAATGATTTACCGGAGGTTTTCAGAAACAAATTCTCCTACTCAGACTGTCTAAACCCAGAAATCCCAGAAGCCCTGCTCCAAATCTTTAAGAGTTGAGACATCCTGTTTTTCACGTAAATTCAAGAAAGAAGGTATCATATATTAGCAGGAACAAGTTTCTAAAGAACCTTCTCAAACAGCAATGCTCTCTGTCAAGTACAACCCATACCCACATCTACACATGGTCACCCTACGCATTTACGGGGGCCTCAATTCTCCATCATCTCCAAATCCTTCGCATTTCTGAAGTTTTGCCTGGAATACTGATGCCTAATCCAATCACAGTTTATGGATGGTTTGTTCATATTTTTTACTTTTGTCCATATATTATTTTGTAAAAGTATTTTTACAGCAGTTACAGATTTACAGGGAAAAAAAGAGAGAGAGATTATTACAGAGTTTCCTTATGCCCCACATTTATTCTCATCTATTATTAACATCTTACAACAGTTTGGTATATGCGTCACAATTAATGAACCGATATTGATGCATTATTATTAACTAAGATGGAAGGAATGCACAGAGTCGCTGTTACAAAAAGAATTGGTCAATGTTCAAACGTTTCAGGACGTAGCATTTGATCAAGAACCGATGGTACTGAAGGAAAAAGTCCAAGCTGCACTGAAGACACTGGTGAAAAATAAGGCTCTGGGAATTCATGGAATACCAATTGAGATGTTTCAACAAACAGATGCAGCACTGGAAGTGCTCACTATTCTATGCCAAGAAATTTGGGAGACAGCTACCCGACCAACCAACTGGAAGAGATCCACATTTATGCCTATTTCAAAAAAAGGTAATCCAGCAGAATGTGAAAACTATCAAACCATATCGTTAATATCACACAAAAGGAAAAGTTGCTGAAGATCATTCAAAAGCAGTTGCGGCAGTACATCAACAGGGAACTGTCGGAAGTTCAAGCGGAATTCAGAAGAGGACGCAGAACTTGGGATATTAATTGCTGATGTCAGATGAATCATGGCTAAAAGCAGAGAATACTGGAAAGATACCTGTGTTTTATTGACTGTGCAAAGGCATTTAACTGTGTGGATAATGACAAATTATGGATAAAATTGTGATGAATGGGAATCCCAGAACACTTAATTTTGCTCATGACAAACCTGTGTATACACCAAGAGGCAGTTGCTGAAACAGAACAAGGGAATGCTACATGGCTTAAAGTCAGGAAAGGTGTGCTTCAGGGTTGTATCCTTCCTTTCACCTTACATATTCAATCTGTATAATGGGCAAATAACTCAAAAATCTGAACTTTATGAAGAAGGACAGGGAATCAGGACTGAAGGAAGACTCCTTAACAACCTGCGATATGCAGATGACACAACCTTGCTTGCTGAAAGTAAAGAGGACTTGAAGCACTTACTGATGAAGATCAAAAATCACAGCCTTCAGTATGGATTACCCCTCAACATAAAGAAAACAAAAATCCTCACAACTAGACCAATAAGCAACATCATAATTAACAGAGAAAAGATTGAAGTTGTCATGGATTTCATTTTACTTGGATCCACAATCAATGTCCATGGAAGCAGTAGTTAAGAAATCAAAGGACTCTGGACATAGCTACAGAAAAATGTAGAACAAAATTCTAAATCACAAAAAATGACCAACCTTACTGGTCTGACGGAGCCTGGAGAAATCCTGAGAGTATGACCCCCAAATACCCTTTTAGCTCAGTAATGAAGTCACTCCTGACTTCATTTAGCCAAAGATTAGACAGGCCCATAAGAAAAAGAAAAGAGAGAGAGAGAGACTAAAAGGGCACGCCAGCCATCGGCAAGGACTAGAAGGCAGGATGGGACAGGAAAGTTGGTGATTGGGAACCCAAGATCTAGAAGGGAGAGTGTTGACATGTCATGGTATTGGTAGCCAATGTCACAAAACAATATGCGTACTAATTGTTTAATATTAAGCTAGTTTGTTCTGTAAATCTTCATCTAAAGTACAATAATTAAAAAAAAAAAAGAAAACAAAAAGCAAACCCTAAAAAAGAAAAAAAAAATCAAAGTTGCATTGCATTGAGCAAATGTGCTGCACAAGACCTCTTTGAAATGTTAAAAAGTAAAAATGTCACTTTAATGATTGAGGTGCCCCTGACCCAGCTACAGTGTTTTCAATCACCTCATATGCAAGCAAAAGCTGGGCAATGAATAAGGAAGACTGAAGAAGAATTGATGCCTTTGAATTATGGTGTTGGCGAAGAATATGGAATATACCAAGGACTGTGTAATGTTCTTTTTCTGCTCTAGGATCCTATCCAGGGTGGTATATTTTATGTCTCCGTAGGATTCTTCCTCTTGACTCTGACAGGTTTTCAGAATTTCCTTAACTTTTGATGACCTTCAGAGTTTTGAAGACTACTAGTAAGACATTTTGTAGGATTTCCCTCTATTCAAATATGTCTGATTTTTTTTTTTTCTCACATTTAGTCTGGCACATGGATGTTTCCGAGGAAGACAAAAGTACCATTTTTATCACTGCTTATGTTGGTTTTAATCATCTAGACGAAATAGTGTTTGTGAGATTTCTCCATTGTAAATTTACTCTTCCCTACCCTTCCAGTGGGAACTCTGGTGGTGTAGCTGTGAAGTGCTACGGCTGCTAACCAAAAGATCGGCAGTTGGAATCCACCAGGTGCTCCTTGGAAACTCTATGGGGCAGTTCTACTCTGTCCTATAGGGTCGCTATGAGTCGGAATCAACTCGACGGCACTGGGTTTTTGGGTGGGACCCTTCCCATACTGTATCTATTGGGAAGAATTCCTTATGTACAGCCTGCATTTAAAAAATGGGAGTTATGCTCCCTCCCCTATGAGGGTGGAGTATCTACATAAATTACTTCAATTTTTTCTGCATGGATGATTTATCTCTTCTTCCACATTTATTAGTCTATTCAATCTTTTATATATGTAAGCATGGACTCATGAATATTTATTTTGAATTTTTAGCTGTAATCCTATACTACTTTATTTATTCTGTTGCTCACATTCCAGCTTTGGCCATTGGAAGCTCTTTCAGTTGACTCTTCTGTCCCTTTGCCATGCCCCCAACAATGCTGAGTTTGCTTTTTGTTTGTTCTTCTGTTTTGGAGCACTTCCTTACTTTTTAAATCTAAAAGACTCTCCAAGTTCATCTTGTGTATTTCCTGTTCTAGTCCTAGAGGCAGCTATTTCTTCAAGGAGCCATGGCTTGTTTCTTTTATGGTGTTAGAAACCAAGATCTAGGATCCAGGTGTGCTTCTTTACTACTGGGATATCATTGCTTAGAGGCCCTCTAAGCTAACAGAAAAATGTTTCCAAGAAGAGTTAACCACTAAATTAAAACCTGAAATACAATGATGTGAAGAGGCACAAAGAAGAAAAAGCTCATAAAAAGACTTTGAGACTAGAGGAGAATGGCATGTTTGAGGGAGCGAGAGAAAAATACCTTTCACTTTGATGGAGTATGAAGAGAGTGATATGCAGTAGTGAGTGATGAAACATGATGAAAAATGTTAATAAAAACAATAAAGGTTGCATGTTACGGTAAGTAATTAGGACTTCATTCCAGGGTTATATAGAAACCAGGGAGGCCTTGGAATCAAACCCTCATCTAAAGATGATCTGCACAGAAAAGAGATTGGAGGGAGGCAGGGAACAGCGCAGGTCACGACTAGAGGCAACGATATGGCAACTTAACTTGCCCTTTGACCTGGAGCAAACGACAAATTATCTCTAAGTCTTGCTTTCTACATCGCTAATACGTAGGTGGAGTCCTGACGGTGCAGCGATTAAGAGATAGGCCTGCTAACCAGAAGGTCAGCAGTTCAAATCCATCAGCCTCTCCTCGGAGGCCTGGTGGGGCAGTTCTACTCTGTCCTATAGGGTCACTATGAGCCAGAATCTACTTGATGGCAATGGTATTTGGTTTAATATGGGAGTACAAGAATTTACCTCAAGGAGCAGTTAAGACAGTTGTATTAAATGCTACAAGTAAGGTACTTAACATTCTTTACTAAGATTTCAAAAATTATTGCTATTTTCTGGAAATGCTTAGGAAAGGAGGAAATGGCATTAAAAATAGAAATGGCATTAGGTCTGAATTATCCTGGTCACTCTTTCACCACTGTTGTTAAACTCAGAGAGCTTCATCTGCTACAACTTTACTCTACCTGTAACACAATCTGCCTTCTCCTTTTTCCTTTGTTTTAGTCATCTAATCCTGCTATGATGGAAATACCACAAGTGGATGGCTTTAACAAACAGAAATTATTTTCTCATAGTTTAGTGGGCTAGAAGTCCAAATTCAGGGTACCAGGTCTAGAGGAAGACTTTCTCTGTCAGCTCTGGGGGAAGATCCTTGCCTCTTCAGCTTCTGTTTCCCAGTTCCTTAAAGAGCTTCATGTGGCTTGGCATCTATCTTCCCCCATCTCTGCTTGCTTAATCTGCTCCTTTTATATCCTGTAAGAGACTGACTCAAGTCATACCCTACACTAATCTTGCCTCATTAAAATAACAAAGACAACAAATTTCCAAATGGGATTTTAGCCACAGGAAGGGAGGTAGGATTTAAAACATATGTATAGGGTCGCTATGAGTTGGAATCGACTCGACGGCGCTGGGTTTGGTTTGTTTGGTTTGGTTTCTTGGGAGACACAATTCTAATGTGTCTTTTTGAATTTTAATCTCCTTAGGAATATTTCAAAAAAGCCAAACCCAGTGCCCTCAAATTGATTCCGACTCAGCCCTGGTGGCATAGTGGTTAAGAGCTCAGCTGCTAACAAAAAGGTCGGCAGTTCAAATCCACCAGCTACTCCTTGGAAACCCTATGCTCTGTCCTATAGGGCCACTGTGAGTCGGAACCAACTTGACAGCACCTACCAACAGCAACGGATATTTGAATGTGTAGGTTTTTCTTGTAGACTAAAAATTCTGTGGTCCTTGAAAGAAATTTTAGGTATAAATAATGAAGGTTCTTGACAAGTAGTTTATTTATCTGATAACCACAGAATTAATGATGGGAACATGGGAGATGTGTTTTGCTACAAAAATGGCTGCAGTAGTTATCTTGCACAAGAGAAAATTTCAAGTTTTAACCCAAAATTCTCCTTTCCCAAAGAAATCCTTTTTTAGAAGGCCAGCAAGTATAACAAATAGAAGTGACAGTTTCTTGCTTAAAATTTGTAGAATGCTTACCTCTTTTCTCAAATTCCAGCTGGCTTCCAAGTAGCCTAATTGGTTACTGAAAATCCAAATATATATTTCACAAAATCATTATATATATATATGTAAAGTCTCAACTGCTTTCTAATAGTACTTCTATATTTCACAATACCTTGTGTGGAGGCCAGACTCGATGGAACCTAACAACAACAACGATGTGGAGCCCTGGTGACACAGTGGTTAAGAGCTTGGCTGCTAACCAAAAAGGTAGGCAGTTTGAATCTACCAGCTGCTCCTTGGAAAACCTGTGGTGCAGTTCTACATGTCTCCAACTGTTCCCTCAAGGCAAAACTGACTCTGAGAATCCCTGTTCCTGAGGCTCTAGCACAGTGGTCATTATTTCCTTGACCAAAACTCAGCTACAACACTTACTACCTGTGTGAGTTTGTACAAGTTACATAGCTTCTCCAGGCCTCACTTGTTCATTTGTTGAAATAGGATGATAATAGTACTTCTTTCACAAGGTTGTTGTGAAGAGTAAATGAGTTAATTTATGTAAAGCACTTGGAAGTGGACCTGTCACATAGAAACTTCAACATTTAAATGTGAGCTGTCATAATTACTAAGATTAATTTGCAAGATAAAAAATTGAGATCAATAGTTTTGCTTATGAAAGACAAAATAGAAAAGGTAAGCAAATAAAATTCTGCTTAATTCCATATAAATGATTATTTTTTTCTTCTGCTGTACATCAAGAAGTATTGGCTGACTCATAAAGATGAGAGATTGATAGAGACAGATAGCCTCCATCAAGTTGACTTGGACTCGTGGTGACTTTTTGTACAACATAGCAAAATGTCACCTGGTCCTGCATTACCATATTGATCACAGGCATATTCGAGTCCCTCATTGCAGCTATCGTGCCAATACCATCTTCCCAAGGGACTCTTTGGCCCTCACTGGCCTTCAACTTTACCACACATGATGTCCTACCCCAGCAATTGATCCATCATAACAGTGTATCCAAAGCAAGCAAGTATGATAATGTTTTACTGTGATGCATAAGGTCTTCATTTCCTAATTTTCAAAAGTTGATCACTAGGCCTTTCTTTCTAGTCTGTGTTAGTCTAGACCCTCCACTGAAACCTGTCCACCATGGTGACATTGCTGGTATTTGAAATACTGATGGTATAGCAATATGGAAGGCACCACGGTATGACATGCTGATAGACAGGTAGAGGCATAATGTTGAACTGCTCATTTAATTATAAGATCCTGGGGTTCTTCCTACTGCTTCATTTTTTATGTATCTCTTTCTATAGAAAGGAACCCTGGTGGTGTCGTGGTTAAGCACTGGGCTACTAACCGAAAGGTCAGCGGTTCAAACTCTCCAGCCGTGCTGCCGAAGAAAGATAGACACTGCAGTCTGCTTTCATAAAAATGTATGGCCTTGGAAACCCTATGGGGCAATTCTACTCTGTCCATTAGGATAGCTATGAGACGGAATTGACTGGACTGCAGTGGGTGGTTTATATGGAAGTAACAGCTAGAATAAATGTTAAATTAGAGGACTGGGCACTTGTTTTTTATCTTATATCTGCCTCTGAATTGCTGTGTAATCTTACATAATAAAGCAAATAGTAGCAGCTCATATTTTGAACAGATGCTGGGTTTCAGGTACAGAGACAAGAATCTTACCTACATTATTTCATTTGATCCTGGCAGCGTCCATAAGAGATACAGTTTTTTTCTTTTTTTCGGAAAAGCAAATAGATGTAAAACAAGTTTTTCGTGTTCTTCCACTAGATAAGTGGCGGAGCCAGGATTAGAGTTAGTCCAATTGTGGGTATTGAACTTTTTAAATGTAGAATGACTCTACTGTTATTGAATTTCTGTTTTTAGTTTCTTTATCTTAAAATGATGAGTTTTTTTTTTTTTTTTTTTGACATAGTGATTGAAAAGTGCTACTGACATTTACTTCCCAGAGGCCAGAGATGCTAAACAGCCTGGAATTTGAGGGTAGTTTCCTTGCAATCAAATCTTTTGTGCCTAAATGCAAACAGCAGCCACTTTGAGAAATGCTGGACAATATGATTCCAAAGGTCTCTTTTGGCTCTTGTTCTCTACGATTAAATTAGTTTTAAATATAATATCTGAAAACGGTAAGCATTCAAAAAGTATTTGCAAGGTGGAAAAATGTGAACTCTGTTTTGATAAGCAAAATGTGGTTTCACTCATATTAGCCAAAAATTCTTTAGGTTTTGATTTTTAAGGAATTGTGAGTACATTTCTAATTAATTTTTACTCAAGATTTTCTCCACTGTGGGTACATCAGAGTTGCTTCGTGCCCTGTCAGACCTCATTATATTAACATTTATAAAGCTTATCACATTTCTTTTTTCTTTCACTCTCTTTTTTTTTCCTTTTAACCAGAGGCAGGTCATGTTTGAATAAGATTCTTGTAAAACCAGAGGTTACAAGTATTCTCAGACCTTCCAGAAATTGACATGAAGTTTACAAATGACCTTTAGCTGTCTTCGACCAGGCCAGAGAGATGCCCTGGAAGCTAATGTCTCCCGCTGTGGTGATCAGCTCCTTGCAGCAGCACGCATCCCTGCTAACATCTGCTGGGATAGTTGCCATCTCTTGTTTGAAAGGGTCAACAAAGAGAGAAATCCTAAACAAGAGAGACTGCCAATAGGCAGGCTTGTCTCCTTAACCTCTTCAGTTAAATAGTACTGAGCATCATATAAGGAGTCCCGTTGGTGCAGTGGTTAAAGCAATAGACTGCTAACTGAAAGGTCAGTGGCTGGAAACCACCAGAGGCTCCGCGGGAGAAGGATGTGGCAGCCTGCTTCCACAGAGGTTTACAGCTTTGGAAACCCTATGGCTCCCTATAAGTCTGAATCCACTGGAAGTCAGTGGGTTTTGCGTTGGGTTGAGCATCATATAGGATCCCTGGTGGTGCAGTGGTTAAAGTACTCAGCTGCTAACCAAAAGGTCAGCGGTGGGAGAAAGATATGCCCCTCTGCCTCCATAAATATTCACAGCTTTAGAAGCCCTATAGGGAAGTTCTACTGTGTCCTACAGGGTTGCTATGAATTGGAATTGGTTTAATGGCAGTTTTTTTTTTTTTTTTTTGGAGGGGGGAGGGTTGGAGGAGGTTTGAGCATCATATAGGGTTTCCCACATATCATTAACGTGATTCCCAGGGACTCTTCTCTTTTACAGTTAACCAGATGATGCACTATATATCTAGTAAACCCATTTTCACACTACATTAGGAATTTATCAAAGCAAGTCAAATAGCTTCTCCACCAAAATGAAGGAACCTAGGGAAGATTTCATGGCTGTGCCTTACTTTCTGTCTCACATAATGATTTATAATAACGTGTTGGTATTTTCTTGAGCTGATATTGAGTTTACACTGCCATACTTTTTGGCTCATTTTCTACCCAGAAAACAATAACAAAATCCTTTCATCTCTGTGAAGCAATAACTACTGCTTCTCTGGGCTGTAGCACTGAACCAAATTGTATCACTGAGTTGTGGGGAGGAAGGTTTAATTCTGGGTACCTAACTCCAGAGAAAAGTATTGAAACTGCGAAACTGCCAGTGATCTAAATGAGGTATCATATGGACTAGTGTGTTTTCTGCTGAAGAAAACTCATCTACATTTCAGAGAAAAATTAACATCACTTCAGCCATTGATCAAATCAATTGCAAAGCTTTTCATTTACTTATGTCAGTGTCCTTACAAATTGCACAGATTTAACTTGACTTATTCTTTAAGGGGAAAGGTGGCAGGAAGAAGAAATCTACAGACCAAGTCACTTGGCTTCTTTCTGGTCTGAAAGGAACATTCTTATTATCTTCCCTTCTCTTCTGGAAAATGTATTTAATTTATTTCAGTGTCAATTGATAGTTTCAGCAGATGCTAAAAGGGAAAGGTTATTATGGAGGGTATTTAGCACAAGGAGAATCTCTCCTTCCTATGGTGCCATCAGCCTCCTGTTTCTCCTCACCGGGTCTCAGTCAACTCAGCGTTGGATGGCTTCATTTGTCTCAGAGCCTTCTCCAGGAGAGACCTCAGGTAAGTACATATGCGCAGTTGGGACCATTTTATTAAAAGCATTGGCACACTATGGCAGAAATAGGCAAACTGACTGAGGGTCAAATCCAGCCTATTTTTGAAGTAGCTCCTGTGGTGCATTGATTAAGCACCTTGGCTGCAAACCGAAAGGTCCACATATAGAACCCCCCAAGCTGCTCTGTATTGAAAGATGTGGCAGTCCGCTTCTATAAAACATTACCCATTGCCATCGAGTCAATTCTGACTCATAGCAACCCTGTAGGGCAGAGTAGAACTGCCTCATAGGGTTTCCAAGGAGTGCCTGGTGGATTCAAACTAAGGACCTTCTGCTTAGCAGCCAAACACTTAACCACTGCACCACCAGGGCAGCCTTGGAAACTCAGGGGTAGTTCTACTCTGTCCTATAGGGTCACTATGAGCCTAAAATGATTCAATGACAACAGGCATATGTCTGTTTTTTGAGTGGTCCGTGAGCTAAGAATTGATTTTTCATAAACATCTATAATCTATTTCATGATAAGGAGCATTAACTTTAAACCCCAATAGAGTGAAATGTTATTTCCCCAAAAGAAGTCCAAATGTGCTATGTCAGCCCTGTAATCCTCGCCATTTAACCTTGTATCTCTTGGGTAGGTTGTGGAATGATAATAAAAAGTCCTCTGGTTATTTTATTCCCAATAATGGTCTCATTCAGTATTTAAAATATTTAGGACAGTAGAATAGGCAAAATGTCAGAGCTTTATTTAAATTTTAAGTTTCTTTGACCTCTCCAGCTTGGATCTGCATCAGGTTGGAACTTGAGCAGAGGAGCTATGACTGCATATTTCTCTATTCCCCTGCGCTAAAGTCTTTCTTGACTTCTCTCCCACTCTCCAGGCAGTCTGGTTTCTCCAAATTGAAGAGAGATAAAACACAGAGGTAAGTTGCAGGAAACGTTTTATGTGACTGGCACTGTTTGAACTGAATCTGATTCCTCTGGCTTTGGCCCATGCTTAAAACTGATCTGTCCTTACTGGTGATTCCATGGGGGCCTTGAAGGTCTGCTTCTAAACACTTCTGGCTGCTAAAAATCGGCCACATATTGCCTCCCCTCAGCCACTGCAACAAACTGTTCCTGCCCCTTGGAGGAAACCCTCCTGGTTTTTAAAACTATACATGCTGACACCCCTACCACATCTCAACCTATAGAAACGTGGATCCGTGACCTGTTTTCAGTGACAGGAGTGCCGTTATCTCCCCAACATAATATTTCTGCCTGCTTCCTCAGGCCAATTCAACCAGCCTCTCAATTGTGTGTGTATGTATATATATATATATATACTTTTTTTTTTTAATTTTCCTTTTTTCAGTGTTCAAATGAGGTAGTAGTACACTCCAGGAAAACACATTATGTTCTCTAAAACATTTTCTTGAAGCTTTTCTAAGATTGACATGAGGAAATGCAAATTCTGACCTCCTCTACCACTCATGGAAACCCTGGTGGCATAGTGGTTAAGAGCTACGGCTGCTAATCAAAAGGTCGACAGTTCAAATCCACCAGGTGCTCCTTGGAAACTGTATGGGACAGTTCTACTCTCTCCTAGGGTCGCTATGAGTCAGAATTCACTTGACAGCAGTGGGTTTGGTTTTATGGTTTACTACTCACTGAGAATTCTGCTCCCCCCCCAAAAAAAAAATCCCTGTTCCAATTTCTTCAACCTTAGTGCTCCACTGAGAACCAAAATGTTGGTGGTTTGAACCTACCCAGATGCTACAAGGGAGAAAGACTCGTCTATCTGCTGCTATAAAAGTTACAGCCTAGAAAAGCTGGTGGTACAGAAATTGACTCAAAGGCACACAACAACAACAATAATAATTTTATGCATTGGAGGTAGGAGTTAGTTTAATGAACTAATTTAATTAATGAACCTTTTTTGGCTGGCTTTACAGTGCCTACATAGAAGACTATCACCTTACTGCTGTGGTCATATAAGTCATTGTCTGGCATTTGTGAAACTCAGCTAAAACTGACTGTTACACACCGGAGTTCATATTTAAAAAGGAAACCCAATAAAAAGCAATTAAGAAATTGACTATTAATGGTGGAACCTGGAGTTTCAGGTCATGCTGTACTATGGTTTGAATGAGTATGACTTTTCTTTTTTAAACTGTAGTGTATGCACACATGTAACAAATCATTTGCCATTTCAATATTCTTCACATGTACAATACAATGACATTAAACCCACTGCCATCGAGTCAATTCTGACTCATAGTGACCCTGTAAGGCAGAGTGGAACTGCCCCATAGGGTTTCCAAAAAGTTCCTGGTGGATTTGAACTGCCAACCTTTTGATTAGCAGCTGTAGCTATTAACCACTGCGCCACCAGGGCTCCACAGTGACATTAGCTATATTTATCATGTCATCCAATCATTACTATTATCCATTTGCAATTTATTACACCACCCTTAAGAGAAGCTCAGTGTCCCCTAAGCAGTAAGCCCCCTTTTCTACTTTCTCCTACCCATCCCTGGTAACCACTAATAAACTCTGACCTCTGTGTAATTATCTATCTTAGATATTTCATATAAGTGGACTCATACAATATTTGTCCCTTTGTGACTGATTTATTTCACTCGAATAGTGCTACAGTGAACATTGGTGTACAAATACCTGTTTGTGTTCCTACTTTCAATTCTTTTGAATATATTCTTAGGAACAGAATTGCTGGATCATACGGTGATGCTGTGTTTAACTTTTTGAGGAACTGCTAAATTGTTTTCTATAATGGTTGTTCCATTTGTATTTCTACCAGCAATGTAAAAAAGGCTCAGATTTCTCCAGATTCTTGCCAACATTTGTTGCTTTCTGCTCTCTGTCCTTTTTTTTTAATTTTTTTATTTTTTATCTTACCCAGCACAGTGGGGGTATGGTTGCTCCTCATTGTGGTTTTGATTTGCAACTGCCTCATGTCTGATAGTGGTCTTCTTTTCATGTGCTTGTTAACCATTTGTATTTCTTTTTTGGTAAAATGTCTATTCAAGGCCTTTGCCCATTTTTTGATTGGGTTGTCTTTTTGTTGATAAGCTGAAATTACTGTTTTTAAAGGGTATTATATGAGATGGTAATGAATCATTGAATTTTTGGTAGGAAAAACATGAATTTTAAATTTTTTTATTTGGTACACATATGTGCCTATAAGCTGTACGGGTAGCGTTTTGTTCTTAGGGGGTACACATATATACCTCTGCTCTCTGAGGGTACAATTTGTAGAATGAGACATAAAACAAAAACCATATTACCTACCAAAAACGCAGACACACTCAATGATTCAACGTGCCCTCCATAATTGAAAACGCACAGTATCAACAAAAAAATTAAAAGGAAAGAATAATTGGGCCACAAAGGGGTTAAATCCTTGTCAGATATATGGTTCCTAAAATTTTCTTCTAATCTATAATCTGCCTGTTCATTTTGTTGATAAAGTTCTTTGATGAATAAACATTTTTAATTTTGATGAGGTTCCATTTATGTATTTTGTTCTTTTGTTGCTTGTACTTTTGGTGTTATGTCTGAGAATTAAACAGATTTTTTGTTTTTGTTTTTTATTATAAGTGTGTCCCAAATATTACATGGGACATACTTATACTAAAATGTTAGATTTTGTTTATCTAAAATTCATATTTAACTGGGTGCCTTGAATTTTAATTTGCTAAATCTGGCAATCCTTTCTTATACCCTGATAAACCAAGTAATCCCCAGTTCCTTTTGGGATTCAGAGAATTTTTAAAAAGTGGAAAGTCTACCGTCCAGTTTAGCCAAACCTGGGCAGAATCTTCATCTCACAGATTGGTAACCTTCTTTAAATCAGTGTAAATATAGCTAATGAAGACAGTTCTTGTCATAGTCTTATATAATTACTCAAGGGATGGGTAAGGAGGGACAATTCTGTGTTTTGAAAGTGAAATGACCTGATAAATAAGAATGAGTAACAGGAGTGAAGAATTTAAATGTGTCTCTAGTTATTAATTGGAGATATTTGTTATTAGTTCATTGAGCAGTTTCAACTTAGTGCCGTCTGACCATGCAATGGTTTTATTATTATTTTGTAATCACTGCTTTTATGATGCTGTAGGGTATGGCTCCCCTGGAACAAAGAGATTTTTTTTTTTTTTAAGAGAAGACAGGCTAAATTTAGAGTTCTTTTTAGAATGTGGAGCAATTTGCATTTGGTTGTAGGCCCCAGCAGGAATTCCATGCAGTAAGAACAATCCATTCAACATATGGACGCATTTAACTTAAGTTCTTTGTTTCATTGTCCTCCACATTCCCTGTATATTTTTTACCTTTCCTATATATTCATGTAGGGACTATGTTTAACTGCCTCAGGGAAAGGAGAAAAGCAGAAGTAACAGGTAGCTTTCCAAGCTTTCCTTTTCAAAAATCTTTAGCAACAAAAGAAAGAGCATGACAGAGGGCAAAAAAAGAACAACAGAAGAAAAAGAAACCTAAAAGGGCAGAATTGTCTCAAGACTACAACAGATTCTTTCAGGCTGAGGTCAGAGTCCAACTCCCCCAAGCTCCTGAGGCTCTGAGCAACCTTCCATCTACCCTGCTAGTCTTTCCAGCCACCCTCTGGGGTCTTCTCACCTCATAGTAGCAGGCCCACAGAGGTAGATCTGGGAGTTCTTGCCACAAGAGGACTCATAGTGGCTTCGGAAAGTGAAGAACTAGGTCATTCTTGTACCTGACTTGTCTGGGCTATCAAAATGCATTAATATCCAATACCCACCTCCCTACTCCCAAAACACTCTCTGAATCTCAATTTAGTTTTGAAGTTGGACTTTTCAGTTGGAAAGAGAATCGGTTGATGCAACAACATAAGATTTCTAGTATTTCAGGAAAGGTTACTTTATTACCTGTAAGTGAAAGGATACCCTCAAATTTCTGGACCTTTAAAGTTGAGAAGCCTATTTGCCTCATTTTGGATGGATTAACCCATGAATTCCAGCTTCCTTTAGTTTGAGTGTCACAGCTTTTAGAAAGGTGGGAAAAAAACAAAAAGCTGTTTTTTAAAAGCATCATGTCATTGACCTTAGCCATTTCACAAACCGTTTCCAATGTATAACCTCAATACGTATTGTAGGAAAAGGAGGAGCTGCTCTGATTCTGTGATTAATAGAGAGGCAAGTGGACTGCCTTGGTGGCATAGTGGTTAAGAGCTTGGCTGCTAACTGAAAGGTTGGCAGTTCAAATCCACCCAGTGGCTCTTTGGAAGAAAAACCTGGTGATCTGCTTCCATAAAGTTTACAGCCCAAGAAAACCCTGTGGGTCAGTTCTACTCAGCCACCTGGGGTCCCTATGAGTAGGAATCAACTGATGACACACAATAAGAAAGGGAACTGCAATTATGTCTTTGGGAGCTTCTTCTGATAAGAGTCTACCTTTTCTTGTTACAGCAGCCTATAGGGACTAATTTTGTGCTTTGCCTGAAAGGTCCTCCTAAGAATTTGTAATTATGGTTATGTTTCTTTCTGTTTTTGTTTTTAGCTTTTAAACAAATTCTTATAGTACACTTTTTCTAAGTGGAATATATATCTGATGATGAGTAATTGTTCATTCATCCTAATGGCTCTTTTAGCCTATTGTTAACAATATAATTGTATAACCATCTGCTAGCCTTTATCTATATAATAAACCTGGATTGTGGCTGAACAATTCTGGTGCTAGTAGGGATATAAAAACTTGATTTTATAAACCACAGAAGGCAAATTTTCAGCTTAAGTTTTTTCAGAGATGATTTATGGAATTTTCCTTCCCACTCCCTTCTTCCCTCTTTGTAGTTTTTTTTTTTTTTTTAATTGTAATGGTATTTCCTTACAGAGGAAATTTTAAAGCCTTCTTTCTCTTAATTTTTTTTTCTTTCTCTATTTTTTTACTTAGAGATTTCCTTTTCCAAATATAAGTTTATTTTTGAGGCCCATAGCTATGTGTAACCCGTGGTCACCATTATTATTATTTTCAATCTAGTAATTCTTACACTAGTGTAAGGGTTATTCTGACCATAACTTGAGTGAAGATTGGGGTGAAGAGGGGGACCCTGAGTTGGGATATGACGTAAGTGAAGTGCCTCTTTGATGTGCTTAATCACCTTTTCAGTCAATTTCCTTCCTTTGGTGACACATATTCCCCCCCCCCCCCATAATTTACTCTGTCTCATTTTAGGAACAAACACCCAATAGGAATTTAGTGTTGGAAGGTTGATGGTTTATCATGAAAAAACTGGTTCTGATAAATTAGCCCTGATCGAGAAGTTTAATATTTGATGCCAATATTTAATAAATACTATAATCAAAGTACTCGATCTTTAGAAGCATTCTTGTTTTAGAAGATTACAGAGAGATCTATTCTGACAGAAGAAGCATCAATGGCAGAATTTCAGCTGTTCGTGTTCAGTGACTGGGGACAGGGAAACATACTCTGAGGGCCATGACCTGCCTGACATACCAAGTATGGAATTCCTCAAATAACAAAAGCAAATAAACAACAACAACAAAAAAACTTCAAGTCCAGATATTCTCTTCAATGCTAGGATTCTTCTTCATTTCTTCGCAGTATACTTTCCTTTAGTTATAATTTTCTTTTTATTTGCTTACATCCTCTGCAAACACAAAGAATTGCTCAAATTACTCACACTATCCTAAAAATCACTATGCGAATTTTATGTACATTATTTCCTTTCTTTATAGTTTTACCACCTATGGAAGCATCCTTGAAATTATAGTTTAGATTTACATGTTTTTGAGCTTTACGTAAATAGATTCATATAGCACACATTCTTTTATGCCTTTTTTTTTCACTCGGCATTGTAAGATTATCCACATTTTTGTTTGTAGCTCCAGTTCATTTACTTTCATTGCAGTATTCAATTGAATGAATATAGCACAATTGTATTGTTGATGGATATGAGTTGCTTCTATTTTTTAGCTATTAGAGCAATGCTGCTATGTCATTTTTATACATATATCCTTATATTCATGGGAACACATTTTTTATGGGATATACTTAGAAGTGGAATGGCTGTTGTATTAGCTTTCTATTGCTGCACAACGAATTACCACGAACTTAGCAGTTGAAATCAACTCAAATTTGTTATCCCATGGTTCTGTAAGTCATAAGTGCAGTTCTTTGCGTAGGGGTTCACAAAACAGTAACTATGGTGTTCGCTGGGATGGACTCTTATTTGGAGGCTCTGAAAAAGAATCTGCTTCTAATCTCATTCATGTTGTTGACCAAATTCAGTTCCTTGTGGTTGGAGGTCTAACGTCTCTGATTCCTTGCTCACTCTGAACCAAGAGCCATGGCCAGGTCCTAGAAGCCACTTGAAGTTCCTTGCCATGACCTTCTTCACCTCAGCAACAAAGAGCCACCCTTGTGTCAAATGCTGCTCATTGTTTGTATCTTTGTGACTTCTGCCATGCCACAGGCAGAGAAAATTCTCTGTTTTTAAAGGGATCATGCGATTAGAGAAAGCTCACCTAAATAGTCTCCCTATCTTAAGAACAATTAATTAGTAACCATAAATACATCTTTAAAATCCCTTTTGCCATATAACCAGGGGTGGATTGCCCAGTAAATTTGAAAAGAATCTTTCATTCTGTAGGAAGGTGCTATGGGATTGGGATGGAGACAGATGACAGCCATACCTAGAAGCAGAATCTTTGATGTCATGAAAAAATATGAAATTGTTTACTACAGATGATCTCTTAAGCAAGGTAAGCACTGTGCTCACCTTGCCTATTGAATAATTCATCCCTGCATATAATTTAACATAATCATGTGAGGAACACCAGGAAGCAGAGGTCACGTGGACAATCTAGAATTCTGCCTACCTCAGCTGGTGCAGTGCAATGGATCGCTTTTGTGTGGCCTTTTTCACCATGGTTTTGTAACTCACATCCAAGTGATTGGGTGGGACTGTGAAAATAGGGTAATTGTGGCCCACCAAGGGTCAGATTTGCCTTAAAATAAAGCCAACTCCAGAGCAGAGAGAAGATCCTACCACCACCAAGAAAGAATAGCCTGTAGCAGAAAGTGCATCTTTGACTCTGGGATCCCTGTGAGGGACCCAGGAGACCGAGAGAGAGAGAGAGAGAGAGCCAGCTGTAGCTCTGAAGATGGTTTAAAGCGGTGGCAGGAGATACCGGCAGGAGATCATGCAGTGTGCTTCCCCACCCATGAAACTAGAAAGCTGACTGCCTGGGGTGCCTCTAGAGACTTACTGGTAAGGGCTAAAAGAGCTTTGTAACACCTGCTTGAACAAGGCAGAAGCCTAGGGCCAGAGAGAGGTGTCCCTGCAAGTACTGCTGAAAAGAGGCTGTCCTGTTGGAAGAACTGTTTCCTGAGTGTTGCTAAGCTTAAATTGTCACGTGTTACTTCCCTAATAAATCCCATAATTGGGAGTATTGTCTGTGAGTTCTGTGTAGCCATTGCAATGAATTATTGAACCTAGCAAGAGAAGTAGAGAGTGACCTGGGAGGGATGGTTAGTGTCAGAATTGGTAAAGTATGCTGAGAGAGGAGGCATGTCTGAACTTTGCCTCATGGGAATCAGCCTTGGGCTGTTGATCTTGATTTTCCTTCCCCTTTGTGAAGTGGGAGGAGATTAGGCACCCCCCCCTGCACCATTTTTACAGCTGAGTAATAGGGTTTGCATTTCTTTAAATTCACTAATTTCAACGTATTTTCTAATGTGATCAAGCCAATTTACACTCCCAAATGCAGTATTTGAGACTTATTTCTCTTCAACCTGCAGGTCTATCTCATTATTTGCCATCTTCTGAGTTTTTTTTTTTTTTTTTTAATTTTTATTTAAGAAATAGAAGTTTAAAGACTTTCATGTAAGTTATGAGACTAGTATAAAGAACGTTTCTGTCCTGAATCATTGGAATGTATGTTCTTAACATGATGTCCCAGGTACTTTATTTTTCTTACAATCACGCCTACGTAAGTGCAATACAGCCATGCATATGAAGAAACTAACAGCCTTACATTACTGAAGTTTACCAATTGCTCAGTAATGTCCTTCACAGCAAAATGATCCAATCCAGGGCGATCACATCTTACATTTACCAGTTACATTTTTTTGTTGTTTTTATTGTTAGGTGCCAGTTGCTTCCAAATCATAGCAACCCTGTGCACAACTGAACAAAACACTGCCCTGTCTTGAGCCATCCTCACAATTGTTATGTGTGAGCCCATTGTTGCTACCACTGTGCCAATCTATCTAGTTGAGGGTCTTCTTTTTGCCTCTGGCATTGGTTACTATAGCTACCTTCCAAGCAGTTGACCTGGGTTCAATTCCCTGCCAACACAGGCAAAAGGCTTACTTGCATTATTTTAACTAATTGTTACCAAGCCAATTCAGTCTCTTAGTGACCCTATAGGACAGACTAGAGCTGCCCCATAGAGTTTCCAAGGTTGTGAAACTTGATGGAGGCAGATTGCCACATTTTCACTCGAGGAGCGCTGGTATGCTTGAATAGCAGCTGAGTACTTTAACCACTGTGCCACCAGGGCTCTTTACAAGCAAGTTATTTTGTAGATTGTCTTACAGTTTTGATTTCTCTGATGTTTCTTCGTGACTAGAATCAGATTATGCGTGTTGGGCAAGTACATCCTGGAAATATAACTGTGCTCTTATTACTACCGTATGCTATTGACAGGTACATAATTTTGATTTGTGTATTATTGGTAATGTTAACATTGATGACTTTATTAAGGTGATATTTGCCAGGTTCTCCAACTGGAAATTTTCTATTTTTTCCTTGTAATTAATATGCATTCTGTGAGGAGGTACTTCTAGACTCTGCAAATACTCTGTTTTTCATCAAACTTTCACCCACTATTGTTTGCATTCATTAATGTTTCTTAACTGAATTAATTTTTACTGTGATGATTGATAAATGATGATTTTACAAGTCCAAAATTCCTTCTTGATGTATTATTTGACCTTTTACTGGAAGAAAAAACTTTTCTTATCATCTAGCTAGCTAGCTAACTAACTAGCTATCATCTACTTCATTATACATGTGGATTAATGGTTCCTATTTTTATTTAAATCATTATAAGCCATTCCTATCATTTAATTAAATGCAAAAAATATTCCATATATGTCCAGTGAGAGCCCCTGTAAACTGGCTCCTGTGTCCTTTTGACATGTTCATATCGTTCTTTGGGCACTTCTTCACTTTTTGCACGGATGAGATATACCAGGCTCATATTGTACTTCCTCCTCTTTGTCAGTTCTGGATTCAGCCATTTCTCTAAGGAGGCTTAGTTTTCATTGGGGAATATCATTTATAAACCAATATTTACCAGTTAGGTGTGTTCAGTTCATCACTGCTGTGGTATTGGTACTCTTAGACCTCTCAGTGGGAAGATCTAGGGAATGAACTCAAACACATACACACATTTACATTTGTATATATATATAGTACATTTATATTAATGTAAATGTATATACACATATATGATTCTACTTGAGTCAATTTTTTTTAATTTTATTCTTCAAAAATATATCCATTATATTTAAAATTTCAAGATATATTGATAGAAAGTTGTTCAGAATAATTTTGTTTTACTTTAATGTCTTCATGGTATGTATAATTGCTTTCATTCACATTTATATAGATGTAAATGTGTGTGTTTGTGTTTGGTTTCATTAAGAAGCTTGGGTGACACAAGTGGTTTGAGATTGGCTGCTAACCTTTAGGTTGGCAGTTCCAACCTACCCAGTGTCTCCACAAAAGAAAAGTCTTTTGAACTACTTCTGTAAAGTTTATAGCCAAGAAATCCTATGGAGCAGTTTTCTGTAACAAATGAGGTCATCATGAATCAAGGGACTTACTGGATAGCAGCTAACCACAACAATAAAAAAAAAAAGCATGGTTTAATTATTCAGGACAAAAGGATGGGAAGGTCTAATGAAGGAAAGGAAGGAGGGAGGGAAGGATTGATCCACCAGTTTAATTAGCATTTAGTGCTTAATAACGAAATTCGCACCTTTTCATGTGTATTGGCCAACTTAATTTTGTCTTCTGAGTAGTGCATGCTGAAATGTCATATCCATCTGGCAAGTAAGGGGGCTTATATTTTCACTTATGCTAACACGTTGGAGTACTTTATACCTTCTTGATACAAATTCATTGTCAGTTATAAGTTGTGCATTTTGTGGCTTTTTTTAAAGTTTTTTCACTTTACTTCCTGGTCAGAAGTTAATGATTTATTATTCTTTACCTTTCTGGTTAGTCCTTTTTGAGAAATTCTTCCTTATGTCAAGGTCATGGAGCCATTTCTCTAATTACTTTTCAGTATGCTGTACTTTTTTCTTTGACTTCTAGGTCTAAACTCCACTGGAGCTGATATTTATATATGGTGGGAACTATGGCTCTTTTTTTTTTTTTTTTTTTAAACAATGTATACTGATGCTCAGTTTTCCACAACTATTTAATATGTGGTCTACCCTTCTCCGGAATTCTGCAGTGTGCAATGTCAGCTGTCATAAATCAAATGTGTACAAAAGCATAAATTTGTTTCTGGACTCTTCAATTCTATTGCATTGATCTATTCCCTAACCATTTGCCAATACTATGTTTACATATTGCCCAGTTAGGCAATTTTTCCAAACTTTTTCTTCTTTTTTTAAGAGTGCTTTGGTTATTCATGGAACTTTGCATCCATGTATAAAATTTTAACATCACCTGGAGTGTCTAAGGAAATCCTGACAGTGTAGTAGTTAAGAGTTTGGCTACCAAGCAAAAGTTCGGCAGCTTGAACCCACCGGTGCTCTTTGGAAACCCTATAGGGCAGTTCTACTCTGTCCTACAGGGTTGCTGTGAATCAGAATTGACTAGATGGTAATGAGTTTTTTTTTTTTTTTTTTTGTAGAATATTCTAAAGAAATACATGGTGTTATTGGGATTGCACTGAATTTATACACTAGTGAGAACTAACATTTTTACAAAATTGAATCTGTAAATCTCTAAACATCAAATATACTTTTATCTTACTTATGTACTCATTAATGACTGTCAATACCTTTTTTTAATCCAAGAAGTTCATTCACATACCATATTTGAAATATACATGTCACCATATACCTTGTGATGGTATAATAGTATCTTTTAGTTTGTTTTCTAACTACCTGTTGCTAGAATATTCAAATACACTTGAAAATTGTATGTTGATCTTGTATCAAGTAACTTGATTAAAGTCTATGATTATTTCATTTAGTTGTAGTGTCACCCATATTTTCTGTATATGTAAAATTATATCATTTTTGAATAAACATATTTTTATCTATTCTTTTTAAAACACCCATTCTTTTTGGGGGGTATTTATTTGCCTTAAATCAAAGGTCACAACATCTTAAAAATATTACATTAAATTAGTGATAGATGATATCCTTGTCTTTTCACCAAAGTTAAAGGGAGATGGTTCCAAGTTTCACTATCAACTATGATACTTCCTGTAAGTTTCTTGTAGAAGCCCCTTATCAGATTAAAGATGCTACTTTTTACTTCGCTTTTCAAGAGGTTTTGTTGGGTTTTGTTTTTTAATCTCAAAAGTATGTTGAATTGTGTTAACAGCTTTTTTTCCAACATAATTTGGGTTTATTATATGTTGTGTGTATCCTTTTATCTCTTAATATAGTGGATTGAATTTACTGATTTTCTAATAATTAATCAAACTATAGTAAACTCATGCTGACACAGTTTATTATCCTTGTTATATGTTACTTGATTCAGTGTTGATATTTTGTATAAGAATTCGCCACTCTGTTTACGAGTAAGATTAGACTGACATTTTACTTTCTTTTGTTGTCATTTTTTACAACGTTTTCTAGGATATACTAACTTCACAAAGTCAGTTCTG
Source organism: Elephas maximus indicus (assembly GCF_024166365.1). Classification (NCBI taxonomy): domain Eukaryota; kingdom Metazoa; phylum Chordata; class Mammalia; order Proboscidea; family Elephantidae; genus Elephas; species Elephas maximus. The sequence goes on from NC_064835.1 coordinate 53,248,122, forward strand.
AAGTACATATACCTTCTTAATCATTGGAAGAGTTCATGAAAGATTTCGAATTTGATTTTATGTGAATGCTAAATGCAATTTGGTAATGATATCATCTGAACTTAGGTTTTCAAATTCTACTTACATCTACATCATATTTTTAAAAGCTTTATTTTCCAGAAATTCCTATTATATTTAAAATTTCAAATATATTGATAGAAAGATGCTCCAAATAATCTCATTTTATTTTAATGCCTTCATGATATGTATAATTGCTTTCATTCTTGATATTGTACAGTTGTTTTTTCTCTTTTTGACGAGTCTCAAACAGACATTTATCAATTTTAATGAGCTTTTCAAAGCACCAGTTTTGACTTTGTTGTTTCTTCCCATTATATCGGGATTATTCTTTTCATTAATTCTTTTTTTCCTTTTTTTTTCCTTCTATTTATTTTATTTCTCAGTATCTTTCTAACTGCTTGTTGTAGATACTTAGCTCACTGATTTTTTAGATCTTCTGTTCCAATTGATGAAAATAAGATAGTTCTAGCTCCCCTTCTGGCAGAAACAGAAATTCTAAGAAGTTTCATTGCTAATTTTTTTTTTTTCTGTTCATTTAGGAATTTTGGTGACCCCTATAGATTCTCCTTACATATGTTTTCTACTGAGTCACATTCATTTATTGAAGTATAATTTACATACAGTAATATTCACACTTAACATGTGTAGTTCTATGAGTTCATATTCATGTAGGCATAACCACAGTCAACATATAGAAGGATTCCATCATCCAACATTTCCCCCATGCTCCATTGTAGTCAAGAACTGCCCCACTCCTAATCCTTAGCAACCACTAACCTATTTTCTGTCCCTAGAATTTTGCCTTTACCAGAATCTCTATACATGTAACAATACAATCTGTGTATTTTGAGTCTGATTTTCCGCTTAGCTTAAAACATTTGCAATGCATCTATGGTATTGCAGTAGCAAGTAGTTTGTCCCTTTGTATTGCTCAGTAGTATTCCATTATATGGATTCATCCCAGTTTTTTATACCTACAAGGACTCCTTTCAATTGTTGAAGAACATTGGAATTATTTCACTTTTTTTAGGGATTTTGAATAAAGTCTCCACAAAAAAAATCATGTTTTGTTTTGTAAACATAAATTTTAATTTCTCTTGGGTAAATACCTGGGATTATGAATTCAGTGTTGTATACTAAGTGTATGTTTAAGTTTTGAAGATGTTGTCAAACTCTTTTCCAAGGTGGCCATACCATTTTGTGTTTCCACCAATAATGTATGAGTGTTCTTTTTGCTCTTTATCTTCACCAGCATATATAATGTCTTTTTTTTCTTTAATTTTAGCCACACCAATATCCATTCTAGCAGCTGTGTAGTGGCATCTCCCCATATTTCTCCAGTAATCCATACTGAATCCGTATTGCTTGATATTTAGCAAGTTTGAAATATGTTTCTTTTATAAAAGTTCGAAAGATTAATTTAGTTGGATAGATGATCTACTGAAGGTTTACAAAGTGAGGTAATCTTAGGAAACCTACAATGACATTATTTTGATGATTTAAACCTTATTTTTGAGAGCTAACATTCTGAAGACCTATGCTTGTTTTCGTGTAATGTTACTTTGTAAGTCCGGTTAGACTTTTAGCCAGGGTCTTCAGGCAACTGTATATACATGCAAATAAAATTTTCAGCTTTTTTTTTTTTCCCCTCTAAACTCTCCTTCCATCTTAACCCATCTGTGCAGGTTAAAGAACAACCCAATCCATTGAATATTTTTAAAACTATCGGTTGTCGCACTTACTTCTTATCCTTAAAACATTCTCTAATGTGTTATTATTACCAGTAACTGTTGCAATAATTATTGTTTAATTTTGATTCATTCATCTAATCAGTCAAGATTAGGTGCAGCTGCATTTGGGAGAAAATTCTAAGTAATAATGGTTTAATAAGACATATTTCTCTTGTGGAGCCAGAACCTACATGACAACTTGATGATCATTGGTGACTCAGACTCCTTTTAGCTTAGTGATGACTTCCATTCTTTAATTTGCCTACGGGGTCAGAATCAACTCAATGGCAATGGGTTTTTTGATTTGACCAGATCTCTAAACATGGCAAAAAGTGGAAATACTCTTATGGAAATTTTCTAGAATAATTTCTACTTTCATCTCATTGCCTAGCAAGTCACATGGCCAGTCATAACTGTATACCAAAACCCAAAACCAAACCCATTGCTGTCAAGTCAGTTCAAACACATTATGTTTTGGCTGGAGAGCTTCTGCCACAATACCAAACGGGTCTTAATAGTAAGGAAGTAGGGGATGGTGGATGGTCAGATAGAAGTTAGCAATCTCCAAACTGTTTGAATCAGATCGGTACTTTAGAGGTGAATTTGGAAACAGTGTAATGAAAGGAATGAAGAGGAAGAGAATAGAAGCAGGAGCAATGGTTCCTATAATAGATAATCAGGGTATGAATTAAGAAAGTGAGTTGGGGAGTGGAGAAAATTTCATTCAGTTCAACAATTATATCAAATATTTATTGTCGCCATATATACAGTACTAAATACAAATAAAATATTCCTAATCTGAAAGAGTTAATAGTGTCCTTGGGGAGGCAAACAAATAAACCAATAATTTCAATACCAGACCAGTTAAGAGAGATTTGAATGGACCTAGAGAAAGGGAAGAATTTCTCATTACTGATGATTTTCATTTAAGTGTCACTCACTTGTTGCTGCTAAGTGAGAGAGAAGATTGAAAAAGCAGAATGACCTTGGGAGATGAGGCTTGAAGTTAATGAGTTTGCAATTATGTATAAATATTCTAGCACTCTCCACTGTGTCGGAAATATATTAGACATCCAAGGAATGTTTGATGTGTAAAGGGGAATGCATAGAGACACTTATATGATATCCTATCTAGCTGTTCAGTTGTCATATCAAAACCTGAGACAAAATATTGGGTATTCATAAGGTCCTCATAAGGAGTCATGGTGGCGCAAAAGTTAAGTTGCAGATCAAACCCACTAGCCTCTCCAGGACAGAAAAAACCTAAAGATCGGCTTCTGTAAAGATTATAGCCTAAGACACCCTACGGGGCAGTTTTACACTGTCACATAGAGTCCCTCCCTATGAAACAGAACAGACTCCACAGAATGAAACAAGAGCAGCAACAAAGATCCTAATAAAGAGTTGACGAGGAAAGATTAAACAAACAAAAAACCCCAAACCCATTGCTGTCAAGTCAATTCTGACTGGTAGCAACCCATAGGATAGAGTAGAGCTGCCCTATGCGGTTTCCAAGGAGTGCCTGGTGAATTCAAACTGCCTACCTTTTGGTTAGCAGCCAAACTCTTAACCACTACACCACCAGGGTTTCCTGAGGAACCATGAGCAATTGAAAATAATTATTATGTCTTTAACTTAGCTGTCAGAGGTTAACTGGCTATAAGTATGTCAGGAGCATTCCAATCAGCAGTAATTATCAATGCATCTTAGTTGAATGTTTGATCAATTTTAGAATGCAGAAGTTGGTAAAAATCTTCAATTTCTTCTTTTTTTTGCATAAGTGGTTAGTGTGTAAATATGAAAAATTGTCTTATTAACTGGTCTTCTTTGTAGGCTTATGGATATTCTCCTATCATTGACAGCTTTGTCTTTCAGGATCAATCTTGAAATGTCCTTTCCGATTATGGATGTGACACCATTCTTCTTCAATTTGTCATCCCAGGCATAGCAGACCATTCAAAATGGCCAATACCAGTCCACTTCAGCTCAGTCATGCCTAGGATATCTATCTGCAAGCATTTCATTTTTGACAACTTCCAATTTACCTAGATTCATACTTTGTACATTCCATGTTCTGGTTACTAACGGATGTTTGTAGCTGTTTCTTCTCATTTTGAGTCGTGCCATATCAGCAAATGAAGGTCCGGAAAGCTTTACTCCATCTACATCATTAAGGTCAATTCTACTCTAAGGAGGCTGCTCTCTCCCAGAAGTATATTGAGTGCCTACTAACATGACGGACTTATCTTCCATCGCTATATCAGACAGTGTTCTGCTACTATTCATAAGGTTTTTACTGGCCAATTTTTCAGAAGTAGATTACCAGGTTCTTCTTCCTAGTCTATCTTAGTCTGGAAGCTCTGTTGAAACCTGTCTCCAAGAGTGACCCTGCTGGTATTTGAAATACTGTTGACAGAGCTTTAAGCATCACAGTAACACACAAGTCACTACTGTACAACAAACTGACAGATAAGACCAACAATCTGTTTGTTGGAAATACTTTTTCAACAACATAAATGATGACTATACTTGACTCGACGGTACTGGGTTATACATGTGGACTTCACCAGTTGGAACACACAGGAATCAAATCAACTACATTGGGCAAAGAGATGATGGAGAGACTCAGTTTCATCAATCATAACAAGATCAGGGGCCAACGGCAGAACTGACCATCAGTTGCTCATATGCAAGTTCAAATTGAAACTGAAGAAAATTTTAAAAAATTCACAAAAGCCAAAATACAACCTTGTATATATACTGTCTGAATTTAGAGATCATCTCAAGAATAAGTTCGATGCATTGAACACTAATGACTGAAAACAAGTTGTGAAATGACATCAGTGATGTCATACATGAAGAAAGCAAAGATCATTAAAAACACAGGAAAGAAAGAAGAGACCAAAATGATTTCAGGAGAGACTTTGAAACTTGCTTTGAACTTGCTGTTTTAGAGTAGATAAAGCAAATGGCAGGAAAGATGAAGTAATGGAAAATTTCAAAGGGCTACTCAAGAAGCCAAATTTAAGTATTATAATGAAATATGGAAATACTTAGTGTTAGAAAAACAAAACCAAAATGGAAGAAGACACTTGGTATTTATCAAGCTGAAAGAATTGAAGAAAAAAATTCAAACCTCAAGTTGTAATATTGAAGAATTATATGAGGAAAATACTGAACAACTCAGGAAGCTTCAAATGAAGATGGAAGGAATACACAGTCACTGTACCAAAAGCTAATGGTAGAGATTCAACCATTTCAGTATATGATTAAGAACCTATGGTATTGAAGGAAAAAGTAAAGGCTGCACTGAATGCATTGGCAAAAAACTAGACTCCAGGAATTGACAGAATACCAATTGTGATGTTTCAACAAACTGATGCCATGCTGGAAGGACTAACTCGTCTATGCCAAAACATTTGGAAGAAAGCTACCTGGCCAACAGACAGGAAGAGATCCATATTTGTGCCCATTCCAAAGAAAGGTGATTCAACAGAATGGAGAATTAACAAACAATATCACTAATATCGTGCACAAGTAAAATTTTGCTGAAGATAATTAAAAAATATTTGCTGCACTGTATCAACAGGAAGCTACCAGAAATTCAAGACGGATTCAGAAGAGGATGTTATCAACAGATAACATCGCTGATGTCAGGTGAATCTTGGCTAAAGGTAGAGAATACCAGAAAAACATTTACCTTTGTTTATTGACAGTACAAAGGCATTTGAGTGTGTGAATTATAACAAATTATGGATAACATTATGAAGAAAATGGAAATTCCAGAACACTTAATTGTGCTCACAAGGAACCTGTACATAGACCAAAAAGCAGTCCTTTGAACAGAACAAAGGGATACTGTGTGGTTTAAAATCAGGGAAGTTCTGTGTTAGTGTTGTATCCTTTCACCATACTTTTTAATCTGTATGCTGAGAAAATAATTCAAGAAGATGGGCTATATGAATAAGAACACAACATCAGGATTGGAGTAGGAATCATTAACAACCTGTGATATGCAGATGACACAACCTTGCTTGCTAAATATGAAGAGGTCTCAAAGCACTTATTGATGAAGTTTAAAGACTACAGCCTTCAGTATGGATGACACCTCAGCTTAAAGAACACAAAAATCCTCTCAACTGGACCAATAAGCAAAATCATGATAAATGGAGAATATGTTGAAGTTATCAAGATTTCTTTTGACTTGGATCCATAATCAACGCCCATGGAAGTGGCAGTCAAGAAATCAAATAGTGTATTGCACTGGGCAAATCTGCTGCAAAAGACCTCTTTAAAGTGTTAAAAAGTAAAGTTGTCACTTTGAGGGCTAAAGTGCACTTTACTCCAGCTATGGTATTTTCAATTGACTCACATGCATGCAAAAGCCAGACAATGAAAAAGGAAGACTGAAGTACTGATGTATTATAATCATGGTGCTGGTGAAGACAATTGTATACATCATGTTCTTCCAGAAGAACCAACAAATCAGTCTTGAAAGAAGTACAGCCAGAATGTTCCTTGGAAGGGATGATGGTGAGATCTCATCTTATGTACTTTGGACATGTTATCAAGAGGAATCAGTCCCTGGAGAAGGACATCATGCTTGGTAAATTATAGAATCAGTGAAAAAGAGGAAGATCTCAATGAGATGGATTGACACAGTGGTTGCAACAATGGGCTCAAACACAATAATGATTATGAGGATGGTGCAGGACTGGGCAGCATTTCATTCTGTTTTACATAGGTTAGGTATGTGTCTGAACTGACTCAACAGCATCCAACAATGGCAGAAACAATATCGGGAGCAGAGTCCGATCCATTGGAATTCTTGAACTGATTAAAAAGATGGAGAAATGAATAGTCTGTAAAAATCAGACAAAACAAAACCCACTGTCATCAAGTCAACTCTGACTCATGGTAACTTCATGTGTTACAGAGTAGAAGTGCTCCTTAGGGTTTTCTTGTCTATAGTCTTTATGGAAACTTATTGCCAGAACTTTCTTCAACTATGTTACTGTTTGGATTCAAACCAGCAACCTATAGGTTAATAACCAACTGCAAACGGCTTGTGCCACTCAGAGACCTAGTTCAAAAAAAAGGAGTGTTAGTTAATGGCATGTAAGCATAACATTAATAAATTATATTATTAGCTTATTCATAATATGTTTTATTATTATTGCTACTTTTATTATATACAATAAGCATAATATCTTATTTTAGCTTTACCATGGCAGCTTTGCTAAATTAAACATTAACATCTTTTGGGATTATTTGTAGTAACCGTATAAATACAACCATTACAGAGATATTGTTTTGGGTGGGTTTTTTGAGTAATAGCATGAGACTGATCATCAGCAATATATAGTTCTTCATAGTTTTGCCTATCAAGGCCTGAATGCAGGTGCAGAAGCATGAACGATCTGAAAAATATGAGGTTTGGATTCAGATACACTAAGTCCTCCATTATACTGTTTACACTCTTTGAGAGTACAAGTTTTCTATTATGTAAAAACAGATGATAGTATTTAATTTACATTTTTGTGAGATTATTAAATTACATGTTGTTTGGGTGCAGTGCTAGATGCATGATAGGATGTCCATGTATTTTTACTTTTGTTTTTTGTTATCCCCTGGACAATCTTTGAAATACTTCTGTTCTCAAATATTGTAAAATATGAAAGAAATGTTTCTTGAGCCATGGACTATCCACCTGGGAATCAGCTAATAAAATTGCTATAATTTTTAAGAACCCAGAGAGGTTAAAACATGAAAACTAAACCTGTTGCCACTGAGCTGATTCCGACTCATAGCGACTCTATAGGACAGAGTAGAACTGCCCTGTAGAGTTTCCAAGGAGCACCTGGTGGACTTGAACTGCCAACCTTTTGGTTAAGAGCTGTAGCTCTTAACCACTACACCACCAGGGTTTCCGTTAAGTGAGAAAAATAGGATCTGTTCTCGATCAGTGTTTTTTGCCTCCGTCACACCATCTTTTAAATAGGGGAAGCCCAGGCAAAAGGAAAATTAGTGTTGGAGAGAGTCTGAAATTCAAGACAGCATGAAGTTACGCTGATATGTATTTTTCACAAAATGACCTGGAAAGTTCACTCCTCAACAGCAAAGTACTGACTGTCTATGGTATACATAAGGCCAGTGCTTGCACTTACTGTAGTATTGTAAAGAAGTGAAAAGCAGTAGGATTTGAGCAGGTAGTGGGAAATTAAGGAAGAAGTGCAAACTAAAGTGCAGCAATCAAGCAGTGAAGAAGCTGATGCACTGTTGGTCTTAAGAATACAATATTTGATCTGACAAAAATGAGCGCTAACTGGAGTAAGCAAACTCTTCAACATATGTTGGATAGGTATGGGATGCTGCAAACAAAATTCTGATGAGTCATTGAATACACACGTTTAGGGCAGTGCTATTGGAAAGGAATGAATACAGTTGTAGAAAACGACTGTGAGGGAGGCAATAAATAGTTGAAGAGGCAAAGGGAAGCCAAGCTGCACAGAAATATTCAGCTCATTAGGGAGGGTTATGAAACATGGCTGGGTCAGCATTCATGCTGTAAAAGGCAAAATTTGATCAGAAAATCAGAGACTAATGAGTATCTTAGATCACACAGGATCAAAAAAAAGAAAGAAAGGAGAGTGAGATAGGCAAGTGTGAAGATCATTGCCATAAAGAAGTGATTATAAGAGGACTGGAGAAGAGAAGTTTGTTCAAATCCAAAGGGCTTCCCACGCTCACCAAACATATATTCTATAAAACCACCGTTGTTTTCCAGAAGCACAAAGGAGCAGCAATCGTAGACTTTTATTATTTTGAGCTACAGTATAAAAGTTCTATGTATATTCTATGGAATCATTTATTTTGTATCTTAAGGTTTATCATTGATTTACCCAATCCAGGACTTTTGATTTCTGTTTGAGATGGAAACACTTTATTTAGTTTAGCAGTCTAATTTTGGTATTTGAAAGTTATAGCAGTGTCTAATCAGAGTATCGTAACACTAAGAACTAAAAGTCGTAGGTAAAGTAATGAAGTGTCCCTAAAAGTGGGTGTAATATAATAATGAAGAATCTAAGGGGCTGACAATACTAGGTGTAATGACAGGAAGTAGTACATGCTGCAAGTTCTATCAATGATAACATGACACAAGTCATTGGACACTATGCCCAGGGAGAAGATGAGACACTAAATAATTTAGCCAAACAGTTCTCAGGACAAATGGAATAACCAAAAATCCAAGCCTGGGGATTTCAGAAGTGGGACTCTGGCATAGGAAACCTCATTTTATTATTAAGAAATCATCAAACTCGTGAACCCTTTGTTTCAGCAGTAGAGTACATCTTTCTGGGCATATTTATTGTTAAATAGATTAATGAATAGATTAAGGGTGGGTAAAATACTTGAAAATTTTCTATAATATTCAGAAATACTGTTGAAGGAATTTTGAAAATGAGAAACATCATTGGGTTTAGCTGACAGTGGCAGGGGACATGATTGCACATTGTAGGCATCAATAGTCATAACAACTCAGTAAATTCATATAGATGGATTTTCATGCCAATTCTGATCACTCTCTATGAATGCTAGTTTGCTCCACAGTCTAAGTAATACATCTTCTCTTTAAGAAAGTAATCAGGGTGCATGATTCATCAGTGTTCTCACTTCTTCACACAACTCGTTCTGCTTTCCTAAATTTCACTCTTCTCCTCCAAGTGACTTTCCTATATAATTTGGTAAATCATCAATTATTTCTACTATGAAAATTGACCCTACCAGCTTTCTCTTTTTACTCATCATTTACTAAGAAATTTGTCTCAAAAAACGTGCAACAGTCTTCTTCTGGAACTCTAAATGTGCCAAACTTAAACTGTTCAATTCTGTTTCAAATCAGTTCTTCTTCCATATCTATTAGCAACTACATTATTCTTAATATTTCTATGCTTTAGAATCTTTAATTTTGGGCCTCTTATTTCAATATACCCTGGATAAAGAGCCATAGCAAAGGAAATCCTACTTAGGGACGGGGTGGTAGGCATGTATATATATACATATATATATATGGAAACCCTGGTGGCATAGTGGCTAAGTACTATGGCTGCTAACCAAAAGATCAGCAGTTCCAATCTACCAGGCACTCCTTGGAAACTATGAGGCAGTTCTACTCTGTCCTATAGTGTCGCTATGAGTCAGAACTGACTCGACGGCAATGGGTTTGTATATCTACGTATATAGATGTGTGTGTAGATAGGTTCATAGATATATAGATACATATATCTAACTACATATATTGTATTTTTACAGAAATAACATGCACCTTCTGTGTTTGTTTGCCAACTATTCCATCATCCTGAGAGGTATTTTCATAAGCACAGTTATGCTAATTTTTTTTACATGTTGCTGTAAAAAAATTAGCATAGCACAAAAATATCATTTCAAAAATATCATGCTCGGGGGAAGGAGTGCTTGTCAAGCAAATGTAGAAGGTCTGCATTATTTGTGTAAAATCACTATATATATACATATCTCCCTCATGCCTGTCAGTTTGTTATGCTCTGTGGGCTTGTGTGTTACTGTGGTGCTGGAATCCATGTCACCAGTATTCAAATACCAGCAGGGTCACTTATGCAGACAGGATTTAGCTGAGCTTCCAGACTAAGATGGACTAGAAAGAAGGACCCAGCAGTCTACTTCTGAACAGAACTAGCCAGAGAAAACCTTATGAATAGTAGCAGAACATTGTCCTATACAGTGCCGGAAGATGAGCTCCCCCGCCAGTGCCAGGTTAGAAGGCATTCAAAAGACAACTGGAGAAGTGCTGCCTTCTCAAAGTTCAGTTGACCTTAATGACATGGGTGGAGTCAAGCTTTCAAGGCCTTCATTTGCTGATGTGGCAACACCCAAAATAAGAAGTAACAGTTGCAAACATCCATGGATAATCAGAAGGCAGAATGTAAGAAGTATGAATCTAGGAAAATTGGAAATCATCAAAAATGAAATGGAATACATAAAGATCTATATCCTAGTCATTAGTGAGCTGAAATGGACTGGTATCAGTCATTTTGAATCAGACAAGCATAAGGTCTACTGTGATGGAAATGACAACATGAACAGGAATGGTATTACATTCATCATCAAAAAGAACATTTCTAGGTCTATCCTGAAATACAACACTGTCAGTGACAGGACAATATCCATGCACCTACAAGGAAGACCATTAAATAGGACTATTATTAGAATTTATGCACCAACCCCTAAGGCCAAAGATGAAGAAATTGAGAATTTACCAACTTCTTCCATATGAAATTGGTAGAACATGCAATCAGGATAAATTGATAATTACTGGTGATTGGAATGGAAAAGTTGGAGGCAAAGAAGAAGGATTGGTGGTTAGAAAAAATGGCCTTGGTGATTGATAGAAACAATGTCTGAGATTGCATGACAGAATTTTGCAAGACCAATGACTTCTTCATCGCAAATACGTTTTTCACCAACATAAACAGAGACTATACACGTGGATCTATCCAGATGGAACACGTAGGAATCAAATCGACTGCAACTGTAGAAAGAGATGAAGAAAAGTTCAATATCATCTGTCAGAAAAATGCCAGGGGTCAAATGCAGAACAGACTATCAATTGCTCATATACAAGTTCAAGTTGAAGCTGAAAAAAATTAGAACAAGTCCACAAGATTCAAAGCACAACCTTGAGTATATCCCATCTGAATTTAGAGACCATCTCAAGAATAGATTTGACATGTCAAACAGTAATGACCAAAGACCAGACAAGTTGTGAAATGACATCAAGGACATCATATATGAAGAAAGTAAGAGGTCATTAAAAAGACAGAAAAGAAAAAAAAAGACCAAAATTGATGTCAGAAGAGACCGAAACTTGCTCTTGAACTTTTAGTAGCTAAAGCAAATGGAAGAAATGATGAAGTAAAAGAGTTGAACAGGATATTTCAAAGGATGTCTCGAGAAGACAATGTAAAATATTACAATGACTTGTAGAGGCTTGGAGTTAGAAAATCAAAATGGGAGAGCACTCTCTGCATTTCTCAAGCTGAAAGAACTGAGGAAAAAAAATCAAGCCTCAAGTTGTAATATTGAAGGATCCTACAGGAAAAATATTTTAAAAAATGCAGGAAGCATCAAAAGCAGATGGAAGGAATATGTTGTTGTTAGGTGCTGTCGAGTTGGTTCCAACTCATAGTGACCCTATGCACAACAGAATGAAACACTGCCGGGTCCTGAGCCATCCTTACAATCGTTGTTATGCTTGAGCTCATTGTTGCAGCCACTGTGTCAATCTGAATAGCAGCGGAAGGAATATACACAGTCACTATGCAAAAAAAGAATTGGTTGACATTCAATCATTTCAGGAGGTAGCATATGATCAGGAAACAATGGTACTGAAGGAAGAAGTCCAGGTTGCACTGAAAGCATTGGCAGTAAATAAGGCTCCAGGATGTGATGGAGTACCAATTGAGATATTTCAAAAAACTGATGCAGAGCCGGAAGTGTTGACTCATCTATGCCATGAAATTTTGAAGGCAGCTACTGGGCCAACCAACTGAAAGAGATCCATATTTATGCCTACTTCAAAGAAGGGTGAACCAACTGAATGTGGAAATTATCGAACATTGACATTAATATTACACACAAGTAAAATTTTGCTGAAGATCATTTCAAAGCTGTTGCAACAGTACATCTATAGTGAACTGCCAGAAATTCAAACTGAATTCAGAAGAGGACATGGAACTAGCGATATTATTTCTAATGTCAGATGGATCATGGCGGAAAGCAGACAATACCAGAAAGATGTTTACATGCGTTTTACTGACTACACAAAGTCGTTCGATTGTGTGGATTATAACAAATTTTGGATCATGTTGCAAAGAATGGGAATTCGAGAATGCTTAATTATGCTCATGAGGAGCCAGTACATAGATCAAGAGGCAGTTGTTCAAACAGAGCAAGGAGATGCTACTTGGTTTAAAGTCAGGAAAGATGTGTGTCAGGATTGTACCCTTTCACCATGTTCATTCAATCTGTACACTGAGCAAATAATCCCAGAAGCTGGATTATGTGAAAAAGAGCAAGGCATCAGGATTGCAGGAAGACTCATTGATAACCTGCAATACGCAGATGACACAACCTTGCTTGCTGAAAGTGAAGAGGACTTGAAGCACTTACTGATGTGAGTGATCAAAGATTACAGCCTTCATCATGGATTACGCCTCAACATAAAGAAAACAAAAATACTCACAACTGGACCAATAAGCAACATCATGATAAATGGAGAAAAGACTGAAGTTGTCAAGGATTTCATCTTACTTGGATTCACAAGCAATACCTATGGAAGCAGCAGTCAAGAAATCAAACAACACATTGCACTGGGCAATCCTCTCTAAAGTGTTAAAAATCAAAATGTCATTTTGAAGACTAAGCTGCCCCTGACCTAAGCCATGGTGTTTCCAGTTGCCTCATATGCATGTGAAAACTGGATGATAAATAGGGAAGACCAAAGAATTGACACATTTGAAGAATACTGAATATATCGTGGACTGCCAAAAGAATGACCAAATTTATCTCAGAAGAAATACAACCAGAATGCTCCTTAGAAACAGGGATGGAGAGACTGTGTCTCACTTACTTTGGATGTATTTTCAGTAGGAATCAGTTGTTGAAGGGCATCATGCTTGGTAAAGTAGAGGGTCAGAGAAAAAGAGGAAGAACCTCAATGAGATGGATTGACACAGTGGCTGTAACCAATGGGCTCAAGCATAGCAAGGATTGTGAGGATGGTGCAGGACCAGTCAGTGTTTAGTTCTATTTTACATAGGGTTGCTATGAGTTGGAACCACCTGGATAGCACTTAACAACAACAACATATATGTACACACACATACACACACATTTGGCAAGGAATGAGTGAGGTTCAAGAGCAAAAAGTAAATGAAATGTGCTGGGCTGAGTGCTTTAAAAGATGAGCAGGCAAAGATGAACTAAGAGTCAAACAAGAAGGATGCAAAAAACGAAAATCAGAGGTAAGCAGCTCAATTCAGTTCTGCAAGGGCTTCAGTACCAAGTGATGGGTCCATAGGGGATGATTCTGTCAACAGTCATCAAATGCATCCTGTCTGTGGTTCATTGGCCTGCCTTCCTGGCAGTGAGCGTGAAGGCTGCAAGTCACTCCTGATATCCTTAGACCTTTACCTATTCAGAATACTAGCATTTTGTTTGTTCGTTTGCTAGTAAGTATTATCTTCTGATATTTTAAGCCTTTTTTTTTTCCCACCAAGCCTTGTTTTCTCTAATGTAACTCTATTAAATTTTTCCTCCATAACATACTTGATCAAACATTTGCAATTTCACACTTGAGCTCTTACCTAATTGGATAAGAAGCTATGACTGTTCAGATTCTTTTGCCCACAAGTAAAAAAAAAAAAAAAAAATTAGGGTGATATTAATACAAGTTTCCTACCCTTAAACAAGGAATTGCTGTGGATATCTTAGCATATGTAAGAATTTTTTTTTTTTCTTTTTTTTAATTTGTGGATACTCAGGGCCTTTTTGAAGCCCTGTTGGCACAATGGTTAAGAGCTTGGCTGCTAGTCAAAAGGTCGGCAGTTTGAATCCATCAGCTGCTCTTTGGAAATCCTATTGAGCAGTTCTACTCTGCCCTGTAGGGTCACTTTGGGGCTTCACAATTGCTTGTTAATACCACTTTTCAGAGAATAGATAGAAATTAAATCTGGTTATTGATTACCTCCAAACAAAGGTGTCCCCCTACAACTCCTACTCAAGTGGGGTAAATTTCATTTTCTCTTCAAAGGAAGTAGCTGGTGAACATCTATGTTATTCTGTGAATTCAAAAATATTATGCAAAGCTGAGACCACATGAACCTAAAGCTGCTATCTAGGCAGCAATAGCCTAAAGATCAGTGTTTTAAAAAGCTTTTAAATGGTATATTTTACTACTAAGACATTTTTTTCCATCTGCTAACAATATTACAAAGAAACACAATTAATCCTAGAATTAGAAAAAAAAAAAAATTAGAGTTTCTGTTAATTGGTCTCCTGCATAATAACAAGTTCATGCAAATTTTTTTCAGTGATAAATTGTGATAATCTGAAAGTACAATAGAACTTCAGTGTCAGAAGACTCGTGCATTTAAATAGTAGGAGATGGTTTCATGTAATTGATGGGACTAAATTCCTAGCCTGAAGAGTAGAGAATAGATGCGTGAATGGGAGGGAAATGTAATGATAGGTTTGGGATCCACATGGACACAGATAGTATGTGGGAGTTAAAATATTTTCTTAATGCTTCAGTAAGGCTTCCTGGGTGGGGATAGATTCAGGCCTGGTACCAGATACACAGGGTAACTTCAGGAATTTTTACTTGAGGTAATAGTCACTTTAGTTTCTTGAATAGATAAAAATGCATTCTTACAAAAGGCAGCTAAATAAACAGAATAGGAAAGATATTGAAAAAGATTAAAATCGGAGTGGAAGACTAAGAACCCATCTCAGATGTCTAGTCTGGAGACAATGAATGGCAACCTAGCCCAGCAGTATTTTTTTTTTTTTTAATGGTACTTTTGATGAAGGTTTATAGAACAAACCAGCTTTTCATTAAACAGTTAGTAACACATATTGTTTATAACATTGATTAACAGCCCCGCAACATGTCAACACTCCCTCTACTTGACCTATTACCAGCTTTCCTGTCCTCTCCTGCTTTCTAGTCTTTGCCTATGGGATAGTTTTGTTTCATGGGCCTTTCTAATCTTTGGCTGAAGGGTGAACCTCAGAAGTGACATCATTACTGAGTTAAAAAGGTTGTCCGGAGACCATACTCTCAGGGTTTCTCCAGTCTCTGTCAGGCTAGTAAGTCTGGTCTTTTTTTGTGAGTTAGAATTTTGTTCTACATTTTCCTCCAGCTCTATCTGGGATCCTCTATTGTGATCCACGTCAGAGCAGTCAGTGGTGGCAGCCAGGCAGCATCTAGTTGTATTGGACTCAGTCTGGTAGAGGCCATGGTAGTTGTGGTCTGTTAGTCCTTTGGACTAATCTTTCCCTTGTATCTTTAGTTTTCTTCATTCTTCCTTGTTCCCAAAGAGGTGAGACCAGTGAAGTATCTTAGATGGCTACTCAAAGGTTTTTAAGACCCCAGATGCTACTCACCAGAGTAGAATGTGGAACGTTTTCTTTATAAACTATGTTATGCCAATTGACCTAGATGTTCTCCAAGACCATGGTCCCCACAGCCCTCAGCCCAGCAATTCAGTCCCTCAGGGAGTTTGGAAGTGTCTGTTGAGCTTCCATGATAGCCCAGCAACTTTAATGTTGAAGTATATTTCCCCTTTACTTGCTGAAATATATGCTGTGAACTGGGGAAATTTTGGTTGTTCCTAGGGTCTGTGGTCAAAAATATCACCTTGAAAATATAAATTTCATTACTTCTTCACTGTTATTGCAATAACTTCCATAACAGTCCTCTTAATTTAGCCTGTTTGTCAAAATTACCTTCTGGAAATCCAAATCTGATGGTGTTCCTTCTCAAACTGTTTCTTTCTGCTACAGCTTCACTGACCCTTGGCATGGCTGGTGAAATCCTTTACTACTTTTCTTTTGAATTTATCTGTCACCTCTTCCAGTTAAGCATTCTGTGCCATACACACACTAAACTAATATTTTATCTGATTATGTCATGTTCTCCATGCCTTCACAGCTTTTTAGTTTTCATTCCTTTGATCTCTAATGTTCTCTTCCATCCCTTAAACATCCTCCAAGATTAAAATCTTTTTTATTCTTTCTTTGTAAAAAGTTCTTGATTCTGTTAAGTTGAACCAGTTTCTGCTCTGCATGTGTCCTCAGAGGAAACAGAACAGTTTAAGAAAACTGACTGTATTTGGACAGAATGGCATTTGAATCTATTCTGCTCACCAGCTGTGAGTTGGCTGTATTAGTTCTTTGATTGTATACTTTACAGATATCTCATTATCTGTTAGGCTCAAATAACAAAATCTATACCTCTTGCTGGTGTTTGTGAGCATTAAATGAGTTAAAGTATGAAATCTGGGACAATAGAAATGCCTCACTAAATGAAAGTTATTATTACTAATTATAATATAGTAGTCATCTAGTATTATTATAATCAGCTCTTAATACCTTTCGCCCACCCCTGTATTGTCAAATTCTAAAATAGAGTGAGTATTTTCTTCTTTTTTTCATGTATCCTAATTCCTATCACAGCGCCTGCCACATAATAGGCATTCAACGATCATTTTTTTTTCATATCAATGTGTGAAATCCATAGAATTAAACTAAAGAAAATGTGAAGAATAGTCTAGTTCATAAAGTTAGATAGAGGTACATTTCAAAAGAGAAGAAAAGCCTTCTGAAGCCACTTCTCCATTATTTCTTCCATAGCAGATTTTCCATATTTTGGTTTAGGTAATTATAGTTCTATGACTAAGAAAAAGAAATCTGTGATCAAACAGCATGTTAGCACAGCACAATACACACTATTTTTTTATGATTTACAGTTATGTATTAGAGCTTCAGGAATTCTTTTAGTAATACATTTAATTTTGTTTAACACAGAATTCCCTAACATTACATAACACTCATCATTATATTGGAGCCCTGGTGGCACAGTGTTTAAATGGATGGCTGCTAACCAAAAGGTTGGTGGTTCTAACTTACCAGATGCTTCATGGGAGAAAGATGTGGCAGTCAGCTTCCATAAATATTACAGCCTTGAAAACCTAATGGGGCAGTTCTACTCTGTCCTGTAGGGTCACTATGAATCACCTCAAGGGCAATGGGTATAATCATGTTTGAGTGCATGGTAGTGCTTGGTCACAGCCATAGAAGTAGTTTTCAATGGAACACTCACTGAAAAATTCTTCACTGTAAGACTAATCCTCTTACAAACCCTTAGTAGTTGAATCAACTTCATTTTACATCTAGACCTTAGTAATTTTTTTATCACCAAAAAAGCCCTTGCTATATCTGCAAACCCTGGTGGTATAGCGGTTAAGAGCCATGGCTGCTAACAAAAAAGTCAGCAGTTCAAACCCACCAGGTGCTCCTTGAAAATCCACTACAAAGGATAAGGAAGTACACTATATAATGATTAAATGGCAATACACCAGGAGGACATAACCATAGTACATATTTACACATCCAACAACAGGGCTCCAAAATACATAAAACAAACTCTAACAGCATTGAAAAGAGAAATAGACAGCTCCACAATAATAGTAGGAGGCATCAACAAACCACTTTCAGTGAAGGACAGAACGTCCAGAAACCAGAAAGACACAGATCTAAATGCCGCAGTCAACCGTCTTGATCTCATAGACATAGACAAGACACGACACTCTACCCAACAGCAGCCAGGTATACTTTCTTTTCCAAAGCACATGGAACATTCTCCAGAATAGGCCACACGTTAGGCCACAAAGCAAGCTTTAACAGAATCCAAAACATTGAAATATTATGAAGCATCTTTTCTTACCATAAAGCCATAAAAGTAGAAATCAATAACAGAAAAAGGGGGGGGGGAATCAAATACATGGAAACTGTATAACACCTTATGCAAAAAGTAGAAATTAAGGACTGAATAAGAAATTCACGGAATCAAATGAGAATGAAAACACATCCTACCAGAACCTTTGGGACACAGCAAAAGCAGTGCTCAGAGGTCAATTTATAGCAATAAATGCACACATCCCAAAAGAAGAAAGGGCCGAAATCAAAACTTGAACTGTATGACATGAAAAAAGTAGAAAGAGAGCAGCAACAGAAGCCCTTGGGCACCAGAAGAACGGCAATAATAAAAATTAGAGCAGAATTAAATGAAATAGAGAATAGAAAAACAAAAGCAGTGTCAAGACCAAAAGCTGGTTCTTTGAAAAGATCAATAAACTCGATAAACCGTTGACCAAATTAACAAAAGAAAAACCAGAGTAAGAAACTAAACCAAATAAGAAATGAGATGGGCAATATCACAACAGCTTCAACTGAAATTAAAAGAATCATGAGAGAATACTATGAAAAATTGTACTCCAACAAATTTGAAAACCTAGAGGAAATGGATGAATTTCTAGAAACAAGTTACCTACCTAAAATAACACAAACAGAGTAGAGCAACTAAATAAAACTATAACAAAAGAAGAGATTGAAAAGGTAATTAAACTCACCTCCCCCCCCAAAAAAAGCCCTGGCCCTGATGGTTGCACTGGAGAATTCTACCAAACTTTCAGAGCAGAGTTAACACCACTCCTACTAAAAGTATTTCAGAGCCTAGAAAAGGATGGAATACTCCCAAACTCATTCTATGAAGCCAGCATAGCCTGATACCAAAACCAGGTAAAGACAATACAAAATAAGAAAATTACAAACCAATATCCGTCATGAACATAGATGCAAAAATCCTCAACAAAATTCTAACCAATATAATTCAACACTGTATCTAAAAAATATTTCACCATGACCAAGTGGGATTCATACCAGGTATACTTTTCTAGTATGCAGGGATGGTTCAACATTAGAAAAACAATCAATGTAATTCAACACATAAAACTAAAGACAAGAACCACATGATTTTACTAATTGATACAGAAAAGGCATTTGACAATGTCCAACACGCATTCATGATAAAAACTCTCAGCAAAATAGAAATAGAAGGGAAATTCCTCAACATAATCAAAGGCATTTATAGAAAACCAACAGCCAGCATCATCCTAAATGGTGAGAGTCTGAAAGCATTCCTCTTGAGAACAGGAACCAGATAAGGATGCCCTTTATCACCACTCTTATTCAACATTGTGCTGGAAGTCCTAGCCAGAGCAATTAGGATAGAAAAAGAAATAAAGTGCATCCAAATTTGTAGCAAAGAAGTAAAAGTATCCCTATTTGCAGATGATACGATCTTATACACCAAAAACCCCAAAGAATTCCCAAGCAAACTACTAGAACAAATAAAAGATTTCAGGAAAGCATCAGGACAAAAGATAAACATACAAAAATCAGTTGAATTCCGTTACACCAGCAAAGAGAACTTTGAAGAGGAAATCACCAAACCAATACCATTTACAATAGCCCCCCAAAAGATAAAATACTTAGGTATAAATCTAACCAGAGACGTGAAAGATCGATACAAAGAAAACTACAAGATGCTACTGCAAGAAACCAAATGAGACCTACATAAGTAGAAAAACATACTTTGCTCATGGATAGGAAGACTCAACATTGTGAAAATGTGAATTCTACCCAAAGTGATCTACAGGTAAATGCAATCCCAATCTAAATTCCAAGGACATTTTTTAATGGGATGGAGAAAGAAATCACTAACTTCATATGGAAAAGGCAGAGTCCCTGGGTAAGTAAAGTATTACTGAAGAAGAACAAAGTGGGAGGCCTCACACTACCTGATTTTAGAACTTATTATACCTTCACAGTAGTAAAAACAGCCTGGTACCAGTACAACAGATACACAGACCAATGGAACAGAATTGAGAATCCAGACATTAACTCATCCACTTATGAGCAGCTGCTACTTGACAAACGCCCAATGTCCATTAAATGGGGAAAAGACGGTCTCTTTAACAAATGGTGCTGGCATAACTGGATATCCATCTGCAAAAAAATGAAACAAGACCAATACATCACACTGTGCATAAAAACTAACTCAAAATGTAGCAAAGACTTAAATATAAAATCTGAAATGATAAAGATCATGGAAGAAAAAATAAAGACAATACTAGGAGCCCTAATACATGGCATAAATAGAATACAAAACATAATTAACAATGCACAAACACCAGAAGGGAAACTTGATAAACTAGGAGCTCCTAAAAATCAAACACTTATGCTTATCAAAAGACTTCACCAAAATAGTAAAAAGGCAACACAGAGACTAGGAAAAAATTTTGGCTTTTACATATCTAATCAGGGTCTAATCCCTAAAATCTACAAAATACTGCGAAACTTCAGCCACAAAAAGACAAATAACCTAATTAAAAAAGGGCAAAGGATATGAACAGACACTTTACCAAAGAAGACCCTCAGGAGGCTGATAGGTACATGAGGAAATGTTCACAATCATTAGCCATTAGTGAAAAGCAAATGAAAACTACAATGAGATACCATTTTACCCCAGCAAGACTAGCATTAAGGCAAAAACCACAAAATAATAAATGTTGGAGAGGTTGTGGAGAGACTGGAACACTTATACAGTGCTGGTGGGAAAGTAAAATGGTACAAACACTTTGGAAATTGATTTGGCTCTTCCTTTAAAAGCTAGAAGTAAAAGTATCATATGATCCAGTAATCCCACTCCTTGGTATATATCCTAGAGAAATAAGAGCAGTCATATGAATAGATATATGCACATCCATGTTCAATGCAGCCACAATAACAAAAAAGATGGAAACAATCTAGGTGCCCATCAATGGATGAATGGATAAACAAATTACATATCTTCACACAATGGAATACTACCCAACAATAAAGAACAATGATGAATCCGTGAGATAACTCCTAACGCGGATGAATCTGGAAGGCATTGTGCTGAGTGAAATCAGTCAGTTGCAAAAGGACAAATATTGTATGAGAACACTATTATACGTACTCAAGAAAAGATTTAAACACAGAAGAAAACATTCTGTGATGATTACGAGGGTGGGGAGGGAGCGAGAGAGGAATTCACTAATTAGTAGACAAGGATTATCTTAGGTAAAAAAAAAAAAGGTAAAGGGAAGGACAAAATACTATTCAGAGGAAGTCGGCACTAAGCTGAGAAGTTTCCTGAATACAGCCAAACACTTCAAGGGACAGAGTAGCAGGAGCAGGGGTCTTGGAACCATGGTTTCAGGAGGTATCTAGGTGAATTGGCATAACAAAGTTTATTAAGAGTATGCTCTGCACCCCAATGTGGTGAGTGGTGTCTGGAATCTTAAAAGCTAGCAAGCAGCCATCTAAGATGCATCAATTTGTCCCAACTGACCTGGAGCAAAGGGGGATGAAGAACACCAAAGACACATGGAAAATATTAGCTCAAAAGACAAAGGAGGACACATAAACTAGAGACTCCATCAGCCTAAGACCAGAAGAACTAGATGGTTCCTGGCTACCACCAGTGACTTCCCTGACAAGGAACACAATACAGAGTCCCTGACAGAGTGAGAGAAAAGTGGGACACAGAACTCAAATTCTAGTAAAAAGACCAGACTTAATGGTCTGACTGAGACTAGAGGAACCCCAGAAGACACAGCCCCCAGACCCCCTGTTAAGGTAGAACTAAAACCATTCCTGAAGCCAACTCGTCTGACAAGAATAGACTGGACATGAAATGCTACTGTTCAAGCATGTGCTTCTTAGTTCAAGCAGACAAGTAGATACATGAGACTAAATGGGAAGCTTCTGTCTGGAGACAGGATGAGAAGGCAGAAAGGGACAGAAGCTGGTTGAATGAATGTGGAAAATCCTGAGTGGGAAGAGAGAACAACTAGGGTCACCTAATAATGTATGTATAAATTTTTGTATGAGAAACTAACTTGAGCTGTAAACTTTCACCTAAAGCACAATTATATATATATATACACACATACATATATATATGTACATAGAGAGAAATCAGAGCTTGTAAGTGGTCCTCCCTTATCTCTGATTAATTGAGTGTCTTCATTTGAATTGGGACTGGTTTTCTCACCTGCATTACAAATCAGTGGGCTGCAGTTTTAGAGACCACATTCAACTATATTCCATAAAATATGTGAAGGGTAGTGCTTTAAAAAAGATGGAAATAGAGCCAATGAACGTAAAAGACAAATGCTTGCAAGCTGCATGAAAGTGTAATTATACAAGACGCATACAATTGCCTACCATTAGCCTAGAACTCCTACCTCACTTTTCTTTTTCTTCACAAGAATGTCATAAATATATTTCCTCCCAAATCCATAATTCATTTCACAATTGCCATTACGGCAAACGGTATAATTACTCATTAAAGTTGTGGGCAATCATTTAAAAAGTCATTAAGAGTTAGTCATTGTCTTTTATTTGATTTGTTAACTAGAAACATTATTAGGATTTTTTTTTTCCCTCAGAGGCAAGATTAGGGGGAAAAAGTGTGCCTTGTAGTGTCTATATTCGGCTTGTGAATAAAAATGATTTTAAGGACATGTCTTCAAGACAGAGAAATTTTCTATCTTGTTCTTTTAAACCTAGTATGGCGTAACACTCACTTTCCCCAAGAAGAGTCTCTGGCACAGTCCCAACTCATGACTACCCCCATGTGATTCCTAATCCCTCAGAAATCAATCGTAGCTTTAGACCATGGGAGGGCAACACTGTATTTTATACATTGAACGTTTCAGCTCCCTTGCTACACATATGATGAAAAAATGGAGAGCCAGTGATGTAAATATCTTGGAGAATTATTTAATTACCAAGATGGTTCCCAAGTCCCTCCCAGCTGTGGCAGTAACTGTCTTTCTCCTATGCTTCTACTTGAACGCTACCTATAATTTCTATAAATACAGTAACATTGTCTCTGTCTCTTCATCCCAGTTCTATTGTCTAGTTTATGTTGGATAACAACATGTACAGCACCTCCCCCCTTTTTATTCCTAACCTATAGAAATTATACCCATTTTTTCAGGGCCAGCACAAGGCCTATGATGACTTTAATATCTTCCTTAACTGCTTCAGTTGAGGATGATCTTACCTTTTTTAAATACTTTATTTTTTTCATAATAGGTTAATATTTGTTGAGTGCTGCTTCTGTGTCTTTTTAGGAGTTTCCATATTATTATTGACTTCATTTTACAGATTAAAACTTAGAATCTTAATAAATGGCAGGAGCCATAATTGAACCTGAAGAGTTTAGATCTAGACCTCTTATTTCCTCATGTACAAATTGCTTTGTTACGAATGACGCCATAGCACGTCCCTGGTTTTGTAATTTCATATTGTTATTTAACCTCTTTGTTTGACAACACTGGAAAGGTATAAACCAAAAAACCGAACCCATTGTCGTTGAGTTTGTTCCAACTCATAGCGACCTTATAGGACAGAGTAAAACTGCCCCATAGTTTTTCCAAGAAGCAGCTGGTGGATTTGAACTGCTGACCTATTGGTTAGTAACCATATCTCTTAACCACTACGACACCAGGGCTCCTTGGAAAGTACAGGTAATTTATAAATTTAGAATGTAAGCTTTTTTAGGAAAAAGTCAGGGTTCATGTACAATTTTTTCAGGTTATAGCATATTATTATGTATATACCACCATCTCTCTGTCAGTTTGTTGTACTGTTGTGGCTTGTGTGTTGCTATGGTGCTGGAAGCTATGTCACCAGTATTTCAAATAGCAGCGGGGTCACCTATGGTGAACAGGTTTTAGCAGAGCTTCCAGACTAAGATAGAGTAGTAAAAAAGGCCTGGTGATCTACTTCCAAAAATTAGCCAATGGAAACCTTATTCATCACATAGCATGTCCAGTTCACATATTTTGGAAACATCTTCAGGAGAGATCAATCCCTAGAGGAAGATTTTACGTTTGGTGTGGTAAAGAGTGTTGAAGACTGTTGGCGATATGGATTGGCACCGTAGACACAACGATGGACTTGAACATGCTGATGATTGTGAGAATGATGCAAGACAGGGCAATGTTTCATTCTATTGTACATAAGGTCATCATGAATTGGAGTCAACTTAATGGCAGCTAACAAAAACAACGTTATGCATATAAAAACCTCTGAGTCGATTATGGAAACCCAGTGTGTGTCACAGCAGAACTGTGCCCCATAGGACTTTTGATGGCTGATATTGCTAATATAGATCACCAGGCCTTTCTTCTGAGGTGCTGAGACACCTCTGAGTAGGCTCAAAGTCCAACCTTTTGGATAGCAGCCAAGAGCATTAACTGTTTGCACTACCCAAGGACTCCAATATATATATGTATTTTTTTTTTTTAAAAGTGTTTTCTAGTCAATTCTGACTCATAGAGACCCTATAGGACAAGGTAGAACTCCCCCACAGGGTTTCCAAGAGTGTAATCTTTACAGAAGCTGACTACCACATCTTTCTTCCACAGAGCAGATACTGGGTTCGAACTACCAACATTTCATTTAGCATCTGAGCACTTAACCGAACTCCTTTTCGTTATGTATATAAAACCAAAACCCATTGCTGTTGAGTTAATTCTGACTCATAGCAACCCTACAGGACAGAGTTGAATTACCCCATAAGGTTTCCAAGGAGCGGCTGGTGGATTCCAACTGCTGACCTTTTGGTTAGCAGCCGAATGCTTAATCAATGCGCCACCGGGGCTCCATTATATAGTAGGTGCTTAATACAGACCTGTTGACTGACTGATTGGTAGACTGTCAAGCAAATAAATATACATGCCTGTCTTCCTTGTTTTTCGCCAAATGTCTGTCTAGTACCTTTTTGAATTTTTCATTATGTGAATAGAGAGTTGACTGATCTTCTCCTTAAAACCTTGCAGCCTTTCTCAGCCTTCTCAGGTACAGTGTTTATCACTTCTGGTCTGAGGCATAATTAAAATTGTCAGGGGAAATGGTGCAGGAATCGTGAGTCTCAGTAGTTTCTTCTTACTCTGGCCCCCTGCAGCCTATTTTTTTAGTTCTCCGCCCCCCTCCCCGCCCCATTCTCATCTCTTTATTTTTCACAGGATAGGTTCTATCAGCTTTTAGTTTATTTAGGTTAAGAAAAAATAAAAATTGTCTCTTAGTGACGCTATGCATCTTTTTAGGGTGTTTCCCTCCTTGTCCTTATTATTATATATTATCTTAAAAAAAAAATATTATCTTACTCTCATTTATTTTGATACTTCCTGAAAACTTTACACATAAAGGAAAGGGTGAATAATGTTATTTCTTATGAGAGATCTGAGAGAAAATTATATTTAGTACTTGGTTACTTCAGGAAGAGTTTCACAAAATACATATTATTCAGTGGAAAAAAAAATAGTCTCTGCTTTATCAACCAAGTAGAGAAACACTCAAAAATTATAAAAATAAAAGAAATATATTTGTAAAAATATATTTAAACATAAGATAAATCACTAATTGACTACATATCAAACAAGGACTTTTCTCAATTTCTAATCATTCTATCATTATTCATTGGTATGATAGTTAATGCTATATGTCAACTTGGCTAGGCTATGATTCTCAGTAGTTTGGCAGACAATGGGCTGATGGCCCTTCCATAATGTAATACAATGCAATCACTTCCATGACGTGACCTGATGTGATCAGTCATTTGAAAGGGGAGTTTCTTTGGGGGCGTGGCCTAACTCCACTATATAAGTGGGTATTCAGGCAAGGCTCACTCTCTCCAGATTCTGCATTCTCTCATCACCTGAAGTCCAGTTTTGGGGAGTTAAGCCAGCAGAATTTTTGGTCTTTCATCTGAACTGCAGATTTCTAATTCACCAGTGAGCAAGCAGAGTCTTCCAACCTACCACCTGAGCTGCAGATTTTGAGTTCGCCAGCCCCTGTCATCTTGGGAGCGGGCAGAAATCTTCAGCCTGCTGCTTGACCCATGAATTTGGACCTTGCCAGCCCTCACAATTATAAGAGCTATTTCCTTGAAGTAAATCTCTCTCTATGCATTTATATATACATTTCACTGGTTTTGCTCCTCTAGAAAACCCAGACTAAGACACTTGGTAAGGGACGAAGATGCTTTGTTTCAGACAGATGGGCAGATTGAGACCCTAGAACAGAAGAGTATTAGAAAAAGGACAAATGTGTATGGGTTGAGAGAAGCTAGAATCAGCTGGTTGTCGTGGAAAGAAAATCAGTTTAGGTCATTAGAACGTCAACTTACGCTACGTGATGACCTGCATAACAGGGACATAGTGGACTGATGGTTTTCAGATGTACATCAAATCAGAGGTAACAGTGGTGTGGCACCAGGCTCAGATCTAGAGGTAGCGGATGACATATAACCAAGCAGAAGTTTAGAAATAAAGAAATCATTCAAAACCAGGAGGAAAGGAAAACGAAGTGACAACTTTACCACATTATAAAACAAAGAAGAAAAAGGCAAGCTTCCTAGTAACTAGAACCAGCAAACATAGTCTGAAGTCAAGGCGACTTCAAGTTTCATTTGAAGTGAGTTTTTTTTTTAAACTTTTAAAAAATATATATTTGATTATTATTTGGTGAGAGTATACGCAGCAAAACGGGTTCCCATCCAACAATTTCTGCACATAATGTTCAGTGACATTGGTTACATTCTTCAGTTTGTGTCAACATTCTCATTATTTCTGTTTTAGTTGTTCCACTTCTATTAATTTAGTCTCACTGCCCACTAAGCTTCTCCCCTTCCCTCTCCCTGCCACAGTAACCTCCAATGAACACTGGTCTCCATATATACCTATTGTTGTCATTCCATAAAAGTGAAATCCTGCAATATTTGTCCTTTTGTGATTGACTTATTTCAGTCAGCATAATGTCCTCCACGTTCATACGTGTTGCAAGATGAGTTGAGAACTCATTTTTTCTTTATGGACTGCATAGTATTCCATTGTGTGTATGTACTACATTTTGTTTATCCATTCATCTGTTGATGAGACCACCGATAAACTGTTTTTTTGTCTTTATTTTTTTAATAATTTTTATTGTGCTTTAAGTGAAAGTTTACAAATCAAGTCAGTCTGTCACATATTAGCTTATATACACCTTACTCCATACTCCCACTTACTCTCCCCCTAATGAGTCAGCCCACTCCCTCCTTCCAGCCTCTCCTTTCGTGGTGATTTGGCCAGTTTCTAACCCTCTCTACCCTCCTATCTCCCCTCCAGACAGGAGATGCCAACACAGTCTCAAGTGTCCACCTGACACAAGTAGTTCACTCTTCATCAGCATCTCTCTCCAACCCATTGTCCAGTCCCTTCCATGTCTGATGAGTTGTCTTTGGGAATGGTTCCTGTCCTGGGCCAACAGAAGGTTTGGGGATCATGACTGGTGGGATTCCTCTAGTCTCAGTCAGACCATTAAGTCTGGTCTTTTTATGAGAATTTGGGGTCTGTATCCCACTGTTCTCCTGCTCCCTCAGGGGTTCTCTGTTGTGCTCCCTGTCAGGGCAGTCATTGGATGTGGCCAGACACCATCTAGTTCTTCTGGTCTCAGAATGATGTAGGTCTCTGGTTCATGTGGCCCTTTCTGTCTCTTGGGCTCATAGTAATCGTGTGACCTTGGTGTTCTTCATTCTCCTTTGATCCAAGTGGGTTGAGACCAATTGATGCATCTTAGATGGCCGCTTGTTAGCATTTAAGACCCCAGATGCCACACTTCAAAGTGGGATGCAGAATGTTTTCATAATAGAATTATTTTTGCAATTGACTTAGAAGTCCCCTTAAGCCACAGTCCCTAAACCCCCGCCCTTACTCCGCTGACCATTGAAGGATTCAGTTTATCCCGGAAACTTCTTTGCTTTTGGTCCAGTCCAGTTGAGCTGACCTTCCCTGTATTGAGTATTGTCCTTCCCTTCACCTAAAGTAGTTCTTATCTACTAACTAATCAGTAAATAACCCTCTCCCACCCTCCCTCCCTCCCCAACTCATAACCACAAAAGTATGTGTTCTTCTCAGTTTATACTATTTCTCAAGATCTTATAATAGTGGTCTTATACAATATTTGTCCTTTTGCATCTGACTAATTTCACTCAGCATAATGCCTTCCAGGTTCCTCCATGTTATGAAATGTTTCACAGATTCGTTACTGTTCTTTATCGATGCATAGTATTCCATTGTGTGACTATACCATAATTTATTTAACCATTCATCCGTTGATGGACACTTTGGTTGCTTCCAGCTTTTTGCTATTGAAGGGAGATATTTTTAACGAGAAGAACAGCATATGAAAACCAAGGAAGTTGTAGTTTGGAATTTTTGTTTTGTTCTCTTGAAAGAGAAAATTCCAGGATGTTAATACAAAACGAAAACTGTAATACTCTTTCTTCTATGATACCTGTTTTGCCAGCAAACCACAGGTCCATTCGTGTGGCTTCCTTTTTCTTTGTTTAAAACGTATTTTAGGCTTTTCCAGCCTGATGAAGAAAAATGTATCACTCAGTTCAGTGTTTTAGGTTAGATCTATAGTATACGGGATAGGCTTTAATTTTTGGAATACTTTCAATATTTATTTTAGTATTTTTTCAGGTATTTTGAATATTCTGTTAGTTTTATACATTTGTATCTTATATTTTATGCCATTTTTTACTGATATGACCAAGAAATGATCAGTTATTATTTTCAAAACTTTATGTAAACTAAAAGCTAGGATATTTTTTGGCTCATCAGTTATTTCATAATTTTAAACTTTTTCACTATCTCTCTAAAATAATCCCTCCTATATGTATGTAATCAGATTTACCTTGTAGGGGAACTTTTTTTTTTTTTTACTTTAAAAAAATTATATTTTGTTTCCAATTTATTAAAAAAATAAAAACATATTTTAATCTTTTAAATCCAGAAGATTTTACTATGCACAGTTAACATTTTAATGTGCTATTTCACATCTGTCGAATGCTAGCATCAGATATATAATGATATTTAATATTGTATCCTCATTCTTCAATAATTTCCTAAAGATTTTCCTCTTCCATTAAATACTGCTTGAAAACATTATTCTTTATTTCCACTCAGTATTCTATTTCTATAAATATTGCATAATTTACTTAATTATTTTTAGAGTTATTCTGGTAAATAGCTGAGAATCAGCTATCAGGGAGGTGATGGATGACGTTCAGTGTTCCCTAATTTCTGTGGTGTAAATACTCACTCCATGGCTGATTTCAAGCTACCAACATAACATCACCGAATGCACACTTAGGTAGAAATGTGCACAGTTGGTTTCAGAATTCTGTGCCTTTTCTGTTGTTATAATAACTAACAAGGGTACTGAATGCTGTGCCATGTAAATGCCTACGAGTGTATCTGAGAAGTTTATTAGGGCATATTCATAAAGTAAAATTACTATGTTAAGGGCTTTAGCTTTTGTAAGGATACCGACAGATACTTTCAGAAATTTATTGAGATGTAATCTCACCAATATTTTACAATTATCCTATTTTGTGTTTTTTTTTTTTTTTTGCCCAGAGGAGCCTTATTTAAAATTAAAAAAAAAAAAAAACTATTTCCATTTTAGGGATTAAAGTGATTCATAAATTTTTTTTGTGTAGGGCTGGTAAACTATTTCTGTAAGTGCTTTGGGTCACATAAAATCTCTGTCAATTATTGTTTATTCCTTCTTTTTTTTTTTTTAAACAAACTATTAAAAACAAATAAAATCATTCTTAGCTTGAGGACCATACAAAAACAGTCTGGGGGACAAATTCAGCCCAGGGGCCCTAGTTTTCCAACCCCTGTTTTATATATTTGTCTATGTTTATTTTGTAATTGTCCCTTAGGTCAATAATTCACCTTGCCATTAGCTTTCTTCTTCTTTTTTTTTTTTAACAGTTTCTAAGAAATCTTTATGTACAAATGCTATAAGTAAGCCATCTGTCATATTTGAAAATACATTTTTTTAAATCAATAGGATAAAGTTAAGTGATGCAAAAAGATCTCAGTTGATGAATCCCCTCCAAGCCATATATATATATAATATATACATATTATATATATAATATATACAATTTATATATATATAATATATATATTTATATGATATATAATATATATATTTATATATTAAATATATAAACTATAAACGTACACAATTATAAATAAACTATAAATATTGTCTATGCCAAGAAATATGGAAGACAGCTTCCTGGCCAACTGACTGGAAGAGATCCATATTTATGCCTATTCCCAAGAAAAGTGATCCAACTGAATGTGGAAATTATAGAACAATATCGTTAATATTACATGCAAGCAAAATTTTGCTGAAGATCATTCAAAAACAGCTGCAGCAGTTTATCGACAGGGAAGTGCCAGAAATTCAGGCTGGTTTCAGAAGAGGATGTGGAACCAGGGATATCATTGCTGATGTCAGATGGATCCTGGCTGAAAGCAGAGAATACCAGAAGGAGGTTTACCTGTGTTTTATTGACTATGCAAAGGTATTCGACTGTGTGGATCATAACAAATTATGGATAACATTGCGAAGAATGGGAATTCCAGAACACTTAATTGTGCTCATGAGGAACCTTTACATAGATCAAGATGCAGTTGTTTGGACAGAACAAGGGGGTACTGATTGGTTTAAAGTCAGGAAAGGTGTACATGAGGGTTGTATTCTTTCACCATACCTATTTAATCTGTATGCTGAGCAAATAATGCAAGAAGCTGGACTATATGAAGAAGAACAGGGCATCAGGATTGGAGGAAGACTCATTAACAACCTGCGTTATGCAGATGACACAACTTTGCTTGCTGAAAGGGAAGAGGACCTGAAGCACTTACTAATGAAGATCAAAGACCACAGCCTCCAGTATGGATTACACATCAACATAAAGAAAACAAAAATCCTCACAACTGGACCAATGAGCAACATCATGATAAACGGAGAAAAGATTGAAGTTGCTAAGGATTTCGTTTTACTTGGATCCACAATCAACAGCCATGGAAGCAGCAGTCAAGAAAACAAGAGACAAATTGCATTGGGCAAATCTGCTGCACAGGAGCTCTTCAAAGTGTTGAAGAGCAAAGATGTCACCCTGAAGACTAAGGTGAGCCTGACCCAAGTCATGGTATTTTCAATCACATCATATGCATGTGAAAGTTGGTCAATGAATAAGGAAAACCGAAGAAGAGTTGATGCTTTTGAATTGTGGTGTTGGCGAAGAATATTGAATATACCATGGACTGTCAAAAGAATGAACAAATCTGTCTTGGAAAAAGTGTGGCCAGAATGCTCCTTAGAGGCAAGGATGGTGAGACTGCATCTTACATACTTTGGCCATGTTGTCAGGAGGGATCAGTCCCTGGAGAAGGACATCATGCTTGGCAGAGTACAGGGTCAGCAGAAAAGAGGAAGACCCTCAACGAGATGGATTGACCCAGTGGCTGCAACAATGAGCTCAAGCATAACAATGATTGTAAGGATGGCGCAGGACCAGGCAGTGTTTCGTTCTGTTGTGCATAGGATTACTATGAGTTGGAACCGACTTGGTGGCACCTAACAACAACATAAACATACAATTTAAAACAAACAAAACAAAACATAGGAAGCTTAAAAAATATACATATCTCTGTGGATTAAAAAATAGAAGCACGAGTAGAAGAAATAGCCAAAGCAATAATATTTGGGGTATCTAGCTTTGAAAGCAAACTTTTGCACTTATGAGGCAACAGGGAATAGAAGGTTCCGTGTAAGACCAGAATGTGATCCAGAATCACAGATTAAAAGTGGTGACTCTCATGATCCTAAAATGAAGGATACAGTAGTTGTAGTCAATTGTTATATTGTGCTATGGCATATAGTGACCTGAGGACCCAGAGAGACAGCAGACGCATTCATATTCTCATATCAGGAAAGTAGAATAGGCTGCATGTTAGTTCCTTGACATAACTTTAAGGAACTAGCTCAAACTATGTGGTTATTTTCCAGAGTGCAGTGGGACCAGCTTAAAGAAAACACAAAATTATTATACAGCAAAAACAGCACAGAAAGTTATAGAAAACCAGAGAATAAAAACTCTACAAACCAAAATAATTTGTGACCCAAAATTTCCTAATAGATACACAGGTTTACTGCAATTCCTATCAAAGTGACAGCAAGATTTGTTACAGATATTGACAAGACTATTGTATATATTATACAGAGAGGCAAAAGAACTGGAATACCCCACTGATTTTGAAGGAAAACAAAAAAGAATCAGCCTACTTGATTAAAAGATTTATTATATAGTGATAGTTATGAGAACTGTGTGGTACTGGAGATGGATAGATACACAGATTAATGGAAAAGAATAGATTGCCCAGAAATAGACTGATGCATAGATACCCAATTAATTTCTTGGTAAAGGCGGAAAAGCAATTTGGTGGAGGAAAGGTAGCTTTTCATTGATTTGTCCTGGAGAAATTGGAAATCCATAAACCGAAAATAAATAAACCTCTACCAAAGTCTCACATATACACCAAAAATAAGTCAAAATGGCCATGAGCCTAATGAAAAGTATAGCATTATAAAGCTTTTAGAAAAAAACATAGGAGGCAATCTTTAGGATCTAGGGCTAGATGTACGTGGTCATATTTGGCTCCAAAAGCATGACCTGTAACATAAAAGGAAAGTATGTTAATTGGATTTTATCAACACTAAAAACTTTTGCTCTGTAAATGAACCTATTAGGAAAAGAAAAAGCCAACTTACATACTGGAAAAAGCAATTTTTTTCAAACTACGTATTCAGCAAAGGACTAGCGCATTTCTGTCCAGTCAATTTTGACACATAGGAACACTATTATTGACAGAATAGAACTGCCCCAAAGGGTTTCCAAGGCTGTAATCTTTACAGAAGCAGACTGCCAAATTTTTCTACCACAGAGCAGCTAGTGAGTTCGAACTGCAGCCACCAGAGCTACTATCAACAGGGGACTACTAAAAAAAAAAAAAAAAAAATTCCAGTTCAGTCAATTCTGACTCATAGCAACCCTATAGGACAAAGTAGAACTGCCCCATAGGGTTTCCAATGGGCAGCTGGTAGATTAGAACTACAGAACTTTTGGTTAGCAGCCAAATGCCTAAACACTGCACTGCCAGGGTAAAATAAATAAATAAATAATAATCCAGTAAAAGAATGAACAAACAACAACAAAAATTTAACAGAAGATAATACATAATGGCAAATAAGACAATAAGCACATGAAAAAGTACCCCACATCATTAATATTTCAAAAAAAAAAATTGTGGTGGAGTCTGAGTCTTTCCTGGAAGCAGACTGCCACATCTTTCTCCTGTGGAGTTGCTGGTGGGTTCAAACCCCTATTAAAGCCCCTATGAAAAATAGCTTGGAAGTTTCTTTTAAAAAAATAGTTAAAAAACTACCATACAGCCCAGCAATCACAGTCCTGAGCATTTATCCCAGAGAAATAAAAATTCTGTTCACGCAGAAGCATGTATATAAATGTTTATGTCAGATTTCTCTGTAACAGCCAAAAGTGGAGGCTAACCCAAAGGTTGGTGGTTCAAAAGTACCCAGAAACTTGGCAGAAGAAAGCCCTGTGGAACTGCTTCCATGAAGATTATAACCAAGAAAACTGTTTCGGGCAGTTCTACTTTGTAACGCAGAGAGTCACTACGGGTCAGAATCAACTGGAAGGCAGTGGGTTTGCTTTTGGATTTTTAGTTTACCTGTGCATATAATTTGAAATAATATAACTTTGTCAGTGATGTAAAAGAGAGACTAAAAGAAATATTTATAACATAAACAATATGCAATTGCCAAAGCACGACTACGTTAAAAAACAACAAAAAAAACAAAACGAAAAACAACTTCCCTCGGGAGAAGGTACAAAAATGATTGCCAAGATAATTCCAAATCTAACATCCTTTGATGAATGCACATTCAAAACCCTTTTACATTTGATATTGCCACAAACTATCTTTCACGTATACGTGCTTCTAGTTGAATTTCACTAAGAACGCCAGCCTTAAAAAATTCATGTATATTCCTTCTCCATCCAGTTAATACTAATTACTATTTCCTTCTACTCATTTGTTAGTGTATGCTTAGGGAATCCAAAGTAAAAATTAAGGAAAAACATTTGTAAGACTATGAATCTACTAAAAATTTCTTACTCCACAGAGCAAAGACTTTATAGGACCAAAGAACCTTACAACTGGCAAGGTGCTTAGAAACGTATTGCTTGATAAAGCAATCTATGACATACTAGACCACACATACATTCACCCTCTCTTGAACGCATTCAGAAATGGGGAGCTCACTAATTCAGGGACTTACAAGAGACAACAAAGCAACCTGAAATCCAGCCGTCTGAGAATTCTTTCCAAACTTCAGATTTTTCAAGCGGACTCTGAAGCCCTTTGGCCAACATGCTACCTCAGCCCTTCTCAGAACGTGGTCAGGTAGAACGCTAATAACCACAGCAAAGCTGACTTGCAGAATTGGAAATGACAGGCTGTATCTAAATATTCCCCTCTCCACATGAATACATTTCTCCCCTTCACATCTAGCAACAAAGACTTGTATAATAAATGACTCTGTGATGTACGGTAGCTCCTGAGCATTAAATTAATGCCTTTTACCTCAGGACTTATCATTCATATAACATATAACATTCCTTGAGGTTCCTTCCAGTGAGTAATACTGCTTGCTGGTGCTGAACCAAATTTAAATCACCCTAGACTTGCAATGAAATTGCTTGTTCACCTGATTGTTTTATTCAACTAGTGATTTTGCAATATCACATTCAATTGAATAATTATACAAGGAGAAACGCCGAATGCCCATCTTTTCTAGATTAGAATAATTTATAAATGCAGTTTTTCTCTTCCATTAAGCAGTACCACCTTCTAATGAGACATAAGCACCATAAGGCAGACACAATGATATGCAAAGAATAAGAAAAAGAAAATACAATTTGGGTAGGCAGAAATTTTAGTGGGCTTTCTATAAGGAAAATGTGTTTTCATTTATCATCAGAGAAAAATAGACCTGGAAGAGATCCAAGAGTAGCTGTAATACACGCACACGAACACATATGCATATGTGCGTACAACATTTACCCATTACCCATTGCCGTCCAGTGGATTTTGACTCATATACACATATATACCTACACGTATATACACAAGTACACATATATGTATAAAACAATATATAAACGGAAGCCTAGAGAATAGATTTATTTCTCATTTTACACAGATGATTAGTAACAGAGCCAAGTCCATGTCCAAAATCTTTTAGATCAAGACTTCTTTTTCCTCCTGAAATAGCCTGAGGCCTGTCCTCAAAGCATATGAGTGCTTACATCCCTCCTGATAATTTAAGGGAAAAGTTACTATGTCTGCCTGTTTTTTTTTTTTTCTTTCCCTACCCATGCCTATGCCTTCTGTATGTTCTATTTTTTGCTACACTCTACCTCTTTAAACTTGATTTAAATCCGACTCAACCCATTGCCATCAAGTTGATTCCAACTTATAGCAACCCTATAAGGCAGAGCAGAACTGCCCCATAGGGTTTCCAAAGAGCACTTGGTGGATTCAAACTGCAGGCCTTTTGGGTAGCAGCCCAACGCTTAACCTCTATGACACCAGGGTTTCCTTAAATCTGACAGTTCACTGTTATTTATAAAGGGCCCATCAGGATGCTAGGTGGCTAGACTATTTGCCTCTCCTGTGGGTGCCTGGCCATGGGCCATAGATTATTCATTTCTGGTTTTCATTTCAACTGTGAAAAGAGAATTGTTTGTAATGTGCTACTTTGGAAATAGCAGCAACTAGTTAAAAATAACCTTACTATATCTGTATAATCAATTAAGAAAAAGAATATTTCACATTGCTTAAACTAATGTTTACATTTTTTAAATAATACCCTTATTCACAAATGCTGTATTAAGCCAGATATTTCTTGTTCAACAAAAATGGTTTTATTCAGTTTTGGTATTGGGGCTTTAAGTCAGAAGCCATTCCTGAACCACACTAATCATACATTTAAGTCAAATTATCAGGTACATATTGTATCTCCATATCATGAAGAGGTTATAAGGCAGGGTCCTTAAATTAGGGAAATTCCATTTAATTGGAAATACATAAATACTATACATTAAAAAAAAATAATAAATTAGTATTATAGACTAGTGGTTTTTTACCCCTGTTTTATGCGTGGCTTAGATGCTATGAAGCCCTGGTGGCACAGTGATTAAGAGCTCAGCTGCTAACCAAAAGGTCAGCACTTTGAATCCACCAGCAGCTCCTTAAAAACCCCGTGGGGAAGTTCTACCCTGTCCTATAGGGTTGCTATGCAACAGGTTTGGTTTTGGGTGCTACTGTAGGGCTCAAGACTAGGGTTGGGGGTGTAATTTATTTCTAGCTTTCTTTAATCCTATTTAATTCAGAGCAGCTGTGATTTATTTGGTTCATGTAAAATACAGAGCCAGGTCATTTGAGGTGAGAAATATTTTTGAGTAAAGCCCAGGATTATTATTGAAAACGTCATAATCCATCATTCTTGTGGTATCTGCGTTTCTTGGAGGAACAAGGATTATGTATATATAATACCAATTTTAATTATTTTAGTACCAAAATGTGTTTTCTGAGATGTCTCTGAAAGGGTCCAACAGGAGGAATTAGCAATTTCACACTGCACAATGAGTAAGGTTCTGAGAAAGGCATCAGTATTGATAGCACTTCCCCAAGTTCAACAACACTGAGATGCAGATTTCAGCTTGAGGCAAAGTGCCAGAAAGGCACATGGGCAGAGCTCACAGTCCTTTCGGAGCAGGGTAGTCCTCTGGTATAATCAGTGCCTTCACAAGAGTGAAGGCAGTGACAGCCAGCCTGGGGTGGAGGAAGGAGTGCAGATTGCAGATGAGGGTAGTGGATTTTATCAAGCAAGAGGGGTAGCCTCAGAAGTGAGGAATGGGATACTTATTAATGAATGCTATGTCACTTCCTCTCTATAGTTTACAGAGGCCTGGAAACTGTCCAGTGTTCTCATTGATCAGAGATGTTTTACTGCTGTGTGACTTTATATTTTAATACTAGACAAAGTAGATTCCTTTGAAAATCATGACACTTATCTATTTTATTTGAATGATTGGAAGGAAACATTTGGAAAATAGCAAATTTACAATATTTTGTTTTTGTCAGTACTATAATTTTTGAGTTTTGACATTATTATAATTTTCTTGGCTAAACATTATTTCTCTCTGGTTATAAACTACAGTTCATTATAAGTGGTATTCTTAGCAAAATATTTTCATCTGAAGTCCCCAACTTCAAAACTAGTTAAAAGTCTAGAATTTTCACTCAGGTCGATTCACATTAGCAACCACAGCTTCACACTATTGAATATGCTATTTGGAACACTTTTTTTTTTTTTTTTAATCTCTGTATTCCTCCATTCTGCATCTGTGTAATGGGTATAGCAGCATTGTTATGGGGCAAAATTTAAAAAGCACTTGGCCCTATGCTAAATTTTCAAAGAGCATAAAATAATTCATAAAAATTGCTATGGTATCATAAAACAAAAAAAACCCAAGTGTTCACTGAGGCAGTCTTGGGAGGGCATTTTTGGAAAGGGGTCTTCACTTCACAAAAACATCAGCATGTATAAAAGAAGCTCAGTCCCTTCTTTACGAGCAGCAGCACACAGGCTTATTAACTGGCTAATGTGTCTTTCCTGCTATGGCCATTACTATCCATCCACGTGTATTTTAGGGCACTTCCTGGTTTTTTTTTAAATCATTGAATTCAGATAATTTCTGATATTTTAAATATATGTGATCACTTAATGAATCTCTGAAAATTCATTTCCAAAACATGGAATTTGTGAAATGTTTAAGTGTGTCTCATTCATTTCAGAAAATGAACTACCTGGTGTTGAAATTGTACAGTCACATCAGAGATGTCACAAGGAGGGCCATTTTCCTGTAATACATCACTTTTCTGTTTAGATGGAAAATGATAAAGAGGGCAAGGCAAAATAATAGATGGCATGCCTCAGTCTTAATACCTTTTTTACTCAAAAAAATCCCACAGCCCCCTGTTATCTACATGTGAGGTTGTTGCAAGTGAGTGACATTTTTTTTTTATTTGAGAAGGAATTTATGGAAAAGCAGAGCAAAGTTAATTTAAAAACATATGGTGATATTAATAAAACACTCATTTAAATACTAAATCCTCATTATCTTTTGCATTTATGGGCCCAGATTAGGCCTTTAGCTGTATTACGTAAGCTCCAGACCAAGATTTACAACTCAAAGCAAGGTGAACACTTAGACTGTGCCAATCCAGCCAAGGTGAAATAAAAATTGTATCATTTGTTTAAATAATTCTAAAACATGAAGCATATTCTCCTGGAAAGTCAAGTAATTGAGATCAAGGTATAGTTATATTTCTGCTTTCTCATCCTAAATTTGTCCCAACTATCTCTTTCTTGTGTTGGTATGTGCTTATAATCTTAATTCTCTAAAATCCAACACAAAATCATAAACATATATTGAGGAAGGGAATGAATGTGCAGTTAGAGAAAAAGACAGATTCTCTTCTACTCAAGTTAAATTGAGGTTATTCCAGGAGGGTTGATTTGATGGGTGAATGCTTCAGAGATTAGGCAAAAGCAATCAGACTTCTCAAAGTCACCAGGCTATGAATGCCTAGTATTTTATTAGAGAGAAGGGGTTGATTGAACTTAATATAAGTTCTTCCAATCACACATAATCTAGCTCTAACCACAGACTAGGCAGTGACCATGATTGACACATATGAGTAGAATAGGTGGCCACTTTGTGGATTATTTTAGCATCTCTGAGAAGGCCTTATGAAAGCACTCACATAAGCAGATTTACTCAGTGATGCTGAAATTTCAAATGGGGACAACTCTTTTTGTACTGGAATTTGAGTTAATGTTTTAAAAGTATAGGAATAAGGAATTGATGACTCATCTTAGGTGAAATATTGTATCTAAAGATAATTTAATTTATTACAGCTACTATTGTTTCAAGGGTAACATTGACATGGAAGTGTAGACGACTTAAATTAGATCATATCTGAGATAAAATTTTGTAAAGTGACGGAAAAAGCAGCCTAGCGGCTCATTAGAACTCTGTAGAAGGGAGATGGAAGGATGACTATAAAAATAAATAGACACAGAATGGGAGCATTGATGGAGCACTGGTGTATTTTGCCCAGTCAGTCTAACCCTGGATGCAAGCTTGAGACAGAGTGAAACACAAAAATGTATGTTGAGATTTTTTCTCCACAAAAAACTTGTATGTTAATCCAGCATTGTTGTTGTTGTTCTGTTATTAGTTGCCCACGTCATTCTGACTCATGGTGATCTCATGTATGCAGAGTAGAACTGCTCCATAAGGTTTTCAAGGCTGTGACCTTTTGTGAGCAGATCACCCGGCCTGTCTTCTAAGGTACCTCTGAGTGGGTTTGAACAGCCAACCTTTTGCTAGTAGTTGAGCACTTAACTGTTTTGCACCACCCCAGTGAACCCCATTAAGCATAAAAAAAAATAGTCCTGTATAATTCGCAATATTGAGTGATTTGAGAGGCTATCCAAATTTTCCCTTTTAAATATATCCCAGCATCCTGTCAACTAAACGTCCCCAGCCCCAAAGGATGATGTTTCCACTACGATAATCATTTTGTCAAGTTGAATGTTTCCAGACAAATGAAATAATTTCTTTAGAGAGTAAAAAGATGATCATACCAATATTAAGCAATTATCAGGAGAAGTTAAATGCAGACAAGACGGCACACAACGATAAGGAGGTGGAAGTACAGAAAGGTAGCAGAAAGCCGCCCAAAAGTGATTACTCTCTTCTGAGTTGTCCTTATCCAAGACTTACCTCAAAATGACATTCTCAATATACCCAAGGCTGAACTTTTTCATTGAACTATAACATATTGATAAACCAAACAGCATACACAAAGTATACACTTCCAAAAGTGAATGTTTGCTCTTATCATTTTTATCTTATATGTGATGATGGATATACTTTCTAGTGAATTGGGCTTTTGTGAGGATTAATTGCAAAGATGTTAGCGCAGTACATGTTAATGAACATGCATCCATGTGCTAATTTTCTTCCAAAACTCAAAATTTTTTCTCAGGTAAATTTTGTTTGCCATTTTTCACTTATTGTTTTTACTAAGGGAAGAGAGAATAAGACATCCATTAAACTGGTTTTATCTGAAATCGATAGCCATCTGTAACAGGCGGGTACTACACAAAGCAGTAAAAGGCACCTGAGTGGTCTCAATTTGGTGAGTTA
The DNA here is from genome assembly GCF_024166365.1 of Elephas maximus indicus. Classification (NCBI taxonomy): domain Eukaryota; kingdom Metazoa; phylum Chordata; class Mammalia; order Proboscidea; family Elephantidae; genus Elephas; species Elephas maximus. Next base: position 53,288,898 of record NC_064835.1, read on the forward strand.
AGTAGTGTAGTGTGATGGTTAAGATTGTGTCAACTTGACTAGCCCATGATTCTCAGTGGTTTGGCAGTTATGTAATGATGCAATTAGGCAGTTATGTAACAATGTAGTTATCCTCCATTTTGTGATAACAAATCACCTCCATGATGTGATCTGATGCGATCAGCCAATTGGCTGCAAGGGGACTTTCCCTGGGGATGTGGCTTGCATCCAATCTTTATGGATGTTCTGGCAAACCTCACTGGCTTTTGCTCACTTTGGATCTTGAATACAGCTCCTCATCATCTGACCTCCAGTTCTCGGGACTTGAGCCAGCAGCCTGACATGTGACCTGCTGATCTTGAATTTGTCAGGCCCTGCAGCCACACGATTCAGAAGAAGCGTCCAACCCGACTCCAGATTCACAGACTTTGGGCTTGCCAGGCTGTACAACCATGTGAGCCATTTCTTTGAGATAAATCTCTCTCTCTCTTATATAACCCACTACTATTGAGTTGATTCCAACTCATAGCGACCCTATAGGGCAGAGTAGAACTGTCCCATAGGGTTTCCAAGGAGAGCAGCTGGTGGATTAGAGCTGCAGACCTTTTGGTTAGCAGTTGTTTCTCTTAACCATTGTGCTACGAGTGGTCCATTTTATATGTGAGTGTGTGTGTGTGTGTATAAGGATAAATTTTCTAAATCAGTTCTCAAGTCTACTTAGTCTTAAAGATGTTGATGAGTCTGCTTCCAGTAATAAAGAAGGAACTGCTAATCCATGGTGTAAAGTGGCAATAGAAATATGCAAAATATTCTCTCAATTTATTTGAGATAAATCTCTCTCTCTCTACATATATATATATATAACTGCTTCGTTAATTTTGCTTCTCTGGAGAACACAGCCTAAGACATGTAGTTTTAGAGTCAGATAGAATAAGCTTTAATTCCTAGTTCTACCACTTACTCCACGACCTTGGGTGAAGAATTTGTTCCCTCTGAGTTTCTGAATCATTACCAGTAAACTGAGGAAAACAATTTCTACATCACAGAGATAATAAATAGATAAAATTTAATAATGAGAAAAAAAACTTTTAATATACTTTATTTCAGACTCTGTATTCCATCTCAGCAAATATTGTTTTAAAAAAAGTCTATATAACAGATAAAATTAAATGAAACACACATACTAGATCGTTACTTTCAGATACCTTCTTCTCATCCACATTGCTCCCTTAACAAACAGTTGTGTGGAGAATAGGATAGTTGGACTGGGTTGTAGCTGGTTTCTTTAGAGTTCTTTTGTCTTTTCAGTAACTAGTGATGACCCATACTCTATTTTCTTGCTTCAACATCTCAGCCATCTTCAGTGGAAGTAGTGGAAAGAAATTAGATCTGGGTAGTAGATATAAATGAGTCCCTGGGTCTCTCAAATGGTTAAGTGCTGGACTGCTAACCACAAGGTTTGTGGTTCAGACCCACCCACCGATACCCCAGGAGAAAGGTCTGCAATCTACTTTTGAAAAATCAACCATTGAAAACCCTGTGGAACAGAGTTCTACTCTGAAATACATGGGTTTTCCATTAGTTGCAATTGACTCAATGACAACTGGTTGGTGGTATATATAAAACCTCAAACTAATGATCAAACAAAAACACGAAGATCTCTCTCTCTCTCTGTCTTTCTCATACACACACACACACACACACGATGTGAAATAACGAAATCTCCTTCCTTATCTGGGAGAAAAAGCACTTCTGCAAATTTCCTTTTCGACTATAGCTGCTATAATTCTAAGGATATGCTTCTAGAAATGGCAAAGCTTTGTTTTAAATATACCTACTTATGTTACCTTGAAATGTATGTACAATAATCCTCCTTAATTTTGAATTTGTTTTTACTTTTTTTACCCCATAAAAGAAAAAAAAATTTTTTTCGATCCATTTTTTTTTTCTTTCTTGTAAGAAAATGGCTGAGAATGAAATGATCAGAAGTGAAAGAACAAACAAATATTCTTGTCTCCAAGACTTATTAAGTAATTTTTTTTTATATTTTATTTGTCACATCAATTGTCATAGCTACTTAGACTAGTGGAAAGTTTAGAAACATTTTTTAACTCAAGGTTATTATGGTGGATTTTATTTTTAATGTAAGACTTGTTTGTATTCCCACATCAGTTGTTAAACATTAAAATGTATAACTTATTCCAGTAATTGAAAGTGTTATTCCTGTAGAAACAACTTAAATTACATGAATAAAATAATATGAAAATAAGTATGTAGATAAGTTTCATATGATTTCTGAAAGAATACATCAAAGGAATCATTTCATATTCTACAAGGAAAATTAAGGGTGCCTGCTATTTTAAATCTATTAGTTTTGGGAGTTGTTATTTATTTTTTCTACCTAGAATATTCCTATATCAAACACTCTCAGTTCTTTACCCAGAACTACATATTACTTACTTGATAAACTCTAATTCAACCTGAAATGTAAGAGCAAAAGCCACTCCATACTTCAGCTCAGTCTCCATGTTGCTGGAGGTAGAGCTAGAGACAGAGACAGAGATAGAGATAGACATAGAGAGATGATCCATGCATATTGTACATAAAAAAAAATAGTACATACATACATGTAATATCACTTATTGCATACTGTAGCATAGTTTTTTTTTTTTTTTTTTTCTTATGCATAAGCTTCACTGAACTGTACACTCCTGGAAAACATACTTGGAACTGGCCTTGAAAGGAAAAACACATTACTGGTTTCATATGGGCTGAGCCAGGAGCAAGACAAGACAAGGGCTGTGGTCTTTGATCTTCATTAGTAAGTGCTTCAAGTCCTTTTCACTTTTAGCAAGCAAGGTTGTACCATCTGCATAACACAGGTTGTAAATGGGTCTTTCTCCAATCCTGATGCCCCACTCTTCTTCATAAAGTCCAGCCTCTCAGATTGTTTTCTCAGCATACAGATCGAATATGCATGGTGAAAGGATACAGTCCTGATGCACACCTTTCCTGAATTTAAACCAATCAGGATCCTCTTGTTCTGTGTGAACAACTGCCTCTCGATCTATGTAAAGGATCCTCATGAGCACAAAGTGTAGTCAATTTGATTCCTGTGTGTTCCTTCTGGCGAGGTCCGTGTGTATAGTCGCCTTTTATGTTGGTGAAAGAGGGTATTTGCAGTGAAGAAGTCGCTGGTCTTGCAAAATTCTATCATTTGATCTCCGGCAGTGTCTATCACCAAGGCTGTATTTTCCAACTACTGATCCTTCTTTTTTGTTTCCAAATTTCACATTCCAATCACCACTAATTATCAGTGCATCCTTATTACATGTTTGATCAATTTTTTAAAGTGTTGAAAAGCAAAGATGTCACCTTGAAGACTAAGGTGCGCCTGACCCAAGCCATGGTATTTTCGATCACATCATATGCATGGGAAAGCTGGACAATGAATAAGGAAAACCGAAGAGGAATTGACGTCTTTGAATTGTGGTGTTGGCGAAGAATATTGAATATACCATGGACTGTCAAAAGAACGAACAAATCTGCTTAGAAGAAATACAACCAGAATGCTCCTTAGAAGCAAGGATGGCGAGACTATGCCTTACATACTTTGAAAATGTTGTCAGGAGGGATCAGTCCCTGGAGAAGGACATCATGCTTGGCAGAGTACAGGGTCAGTGGAAAAGAGGAAGACCCTCAACGAGGTGGATTGACACAGTGGCTGCATCAATGAGCTCAAGCATAACAACGATTTTAAGGATGGCTCAGGTCCAGGCTGTGTTTCATTCTGTTGTGCATAAGGTCACTGTGAGTCAGAACCGACTCGATGGCACCTAACAACAACAACAGTAACGAGTCTCTTTTCTAATATTAACTTGCCTAATAGCTCAAATGTCAAACGCTTCCTTTTTAAATTCCAGAGTGTGGACTAAGTCTACAAACAAAAGTATGCTTTCCAAATATAGCCTCCGAATAATTAAATTAATCGTAAAGATTATGGTGATGGTGATAGACTTTCACCTTTTAAGATTGTATTGTTGTCCAGGCACCATATTACGTATTATGCATGCTCAGTCTTATTTAATTCTCAGAAAAATACTAGATAGATTGTATCATTGTCCTTAATTTAGAAGTGCGAAACTGAAGCTCTGGAAGGTGAAATAACTTGTACAAGGTTAAGTATCTAATAAGAGTCAAAGGTGAAATACACACTTTGATCCGATAGCCTTCAAAAGTCATACTCTTTTCATTATAGTATGTTCACTACCTTATCTGAAGCTGGCATGAGCCTCAATAAAACCTAGTTATTGCTTTTTCCTTTAAAATATTGTGTGACAAGTGGAGGAGAGGTGAGCATTACTGCTATTTAGACCTACGTGAGCACAGGTTCTGGAGCCCTTCCTTCTGTACCTTGACTATCTCTCTGTGTTAAAGGGAGCTTACATTCTGTTTCTGGCTAAGTATGCTTAGGAGCATTCTGAACCATTGTCAGTAGATTGGCCACATCAATTCAGATGGGGCCTGCAAATCATGAGATACAGTGGGCCTCCCATTTGTAAGTAAGTCCACTGAGGATGTGCAAACAGAGGCCTTTTGCAGCAGATTGGCCCAGTGCAATTGGTCTTCTGATTTTTTTTTAAATTGTACTTTAAGTGAAAGTTTACAGTTCAAGTTAGTTTCTCATACAAAAATTTGTACACACATTGTTATATGACCCTAGCTGCTATCCCTGTAATGTGTCAGCACACTCCTCCTTTCCACCCCAGATTTCCCATGTCTATTCAAAAAGCTCCTGTCCCTTTCTGCCTTCTCATCCCCCCTCCGGACAGGAGCTGCCCATTTAGTCTCATGTATCTATTTGAGCTAAGAAGCACACTCTTCAGTAGTATCATTTGATGTCTTTTGGACCCTAGTCCAAAAAAAGGGAGATGTTAATTAATGACATGTTAGCATAGTATCAATAAGTTATGTTATTAACTTATTTATAATATGTTTCATTATTATTACTGCTATTATATATAATAAGGATAGTATTTTAATTTTATAATGGAAGCTTTGCTAAATTAGACATCAGGATGTTTTAGGATCTACTTGTAGTAACCATATAAATACAACCATTACAGAGATGTTTTGGTGTTTTTTTTTTTTTTTTGTGGCTTAAGTGAAAGTTTACAGTTGAAGTTAGTTTCTCACATAAAAATTTATACACACATTGTTATGTGGCCCTAGTTGCTCTCCTTATAATGTGACAGCACGCACCTCCTTTCCACCCTGTGTTTCCCATGTCCATTCAACCAGCTCCTATCCCTTCTGTCTTCTAATCTCGCCTTCAGAAAGCAGCTGCCCATTTAGTCTCATGTATCTAAGAAGCACACTCTTCACAAGTATTATATGTCTTATAGCCAGTCTAATCTTTATCTGAAGAGTTGGCTTCAGGAATGGTTTCAGTTTTGTCTAACAGAGGGTCCAGTGACCATATCTTCTGGCGTCCCTCCAGTCTCAGTCAGACCATTATGTCTGGCCTTTTTACTAGAATTTGAGTTCTGTATCTCACTTTTCTCCTGCTCAGTCAGGGCCTCTCTAATGAATTCTGTCAAGGTGGTCGTCGGTGGTAGCTGGGCTCCATCTAGTTCTTCTAGTCTCAGGCTGATGGAGCCTCTGGTTTATATGGACCTTTCTGTCTCTTGGGCTCGTATTTACCTTGTATTCTTCATTCTCCTTTGCTCCAGGTGGGTTGGGACCAATTGATGCATATTAGATGGCCACTTACTAGCTTTTAAGAACCCGGACGCCACTCACCAAAATGGAATGCAGAAAATTTTCTCATATATACTTTGTTATGTCAATTGACCTAGACGCCCGCTGAAACCATGGTACCCTGAACTTGGCCCCTACTACTCTGCCCCTTGAAGTGTTTGGTTGTATTCAGGAAACTTCTTAGCTTTTGGTTTAGCCCAGTTGTGCTAACTTCCCCTGTATTGTGTGTTGCCCTTCTCTTCACCTAAGATAATTAATGTCTAGTTAGTGGATACCCCTCTCCCTCCCTTCCCATCCTCATAACCATCAAAAAATGTTTTCTTCCATGTTTAAACCTTTTCTTGAGTTCTTATAATAGTGGTCTCATACAATATTTGTCCTTTTGTGACTAATTTCACTCAGCGTAATACCTTCCAGATCCATCCATGCTATGAGATGTTTTGCAAATTCATGGCTCTTTTTATTGTTGCGTAGTATTCCATTCTGTAAATACATCATAATTTGTTTATACATTCATCCATTGTTGGGCACCTATATTGTTTCCATCTTTTTGCCATTACAAACAGTGCTGTATATCTATTCGTGTGATGGCTGTTATTTCTCTAGGATATATTCCAAGGAGTAGGATTGCTGTATTTTAAGGCATTTCTATTTCTAGGTTTTAAAGGAAGCACCAAATTGATTTCCCAAGTGGTTGTACCATTTTACATTCCCACCAGCAGTGTATAAGTATTTCAGTCTCTCCACAACCTCTCCAACCTTTATTATTTTGTGTGTTTTGGATTAATGCCAGCCTTGTTGGGGTGAGATGGCGTCTCATTATAGTTTTGATTTGCATTTCTCTTTTGGTTAATGATCATAAGCATTTCCTCATGTATCTGTTAGCCTCCTGAATGTCTTCTTTGGTTTAGTGCCTGTTCATATCCTTTGCTCATTTTTTAATTGGGTTATTTGTCTTTTTGTTGTTGAAGTTTTGCAGTGTCATGTAGATTTTAGAGATTAGTGTCTGATCAGATTTGTCATAGCCAAATTTTTTTTTTCCAGTTTGTAGGTAGCCTTTTTACTCTTTTGGTGAAGTCTTTTGAAGAACATGTGTTTGATTTTTAGGAGCTCCTAGTTATCTAGTTTCTCTTCTAGTGTTTGTGTACTGTTAGTAATGTTTTGTATGCTGGTTATGCCATGTATTAGGGCTTTTAGCTTTGTCCCTATTTTTTCTTCCATGAACTTTATTATTTTAGATTTTATATTTAGGTCTTTGATCCATTTTGAGTTATTTTTTGTGCATGGTGGGAGGTATAGGTCTTGTTTTATTTTTTTGTAGATGAATATCCAGCACCACTTGTTAAAGAGACTATCTTTTCCCCAATTAACGGGCTTTGGGCCTTTGTCAGATATCAGCTGCTCAGAGGTGGATGAATTTATGTCTGGATTCTCAATTCTGTTCCATTGATCTATGTATTTGTTGTTGTACTGTAGTACGAGTACCAGGCTAGTGTGAGGCTTCTCACCTTGTTCTTCTTCTTCTGTTTGCTTTCTCTCTGTGGATTCTTGCAGCCTGTTAAATTTGTCATTATGCTTTTGTGTAACCTTCCTAAGTTCCTCTATTGCTTTGTCTGTATGTTCCTTGGCTTGTTCAGTATTTGCCTGATTTCCTTTCTGATCTCTTGACGATCTCTGTGTATTAATCTTTTGAATTCTACCTCTGGTAATTCCAAGAAATTATCTTCCTCTGGAAGGTTTTTGATTATTTGACTTGGCTGTTTGCTGAAGACATCATAGTCTGCCTTTTTATGTGATTTGCTATTGACCGTTGTCTCTGAGCCATCAATAAGTTATTATACTTAATTATTTTATGTTTGCTGTGTCCTAGCTTCTTGTTTTGTTTTGATACGCCCAAATAGGTTGGTTGTGTGAGCTAGTTTGATAATTGGTGTCTTTGAAGCTCTCTCATCCTGTCACCAGGTGGTTAGAGCTATTACTTGGTATGTGAGCCCAGGAGTCCATTTACTTTTCTTGCATGGATTCAGCTCGGGTGTCCAGGTTGTTAGTCACCAAGTGCGTGGTACAAGTCCTTACCTGCAGTCCTAGACTGACAGGGAGGATTGGAGTAGGCACAGGAATCTGGCTGCAGTAGGGGGTCAAGGTGAGCAAGGCAGGGGGCTGATGACTGTCGCTGTGTGTCTGGGAGGAATGCACGTCCCTGTCTCCTAGAGTTCATATGTGGGTGAGTTTTGCAGCCAAACCATGGGCACCCAGTGCTGTCGGTTTAAGGACTGAAAGGCACCACTTATTCTTGGACACCTGTCCAAGGTACCTAGGTGGCATGGGTGGAGCCACCAGTCCTCAGGCCCCTGATGTGGGTAGGTAAGAACCCTGCTTAATGGGCATGGTGGTGTCCAACGTCACAAATCTACCACTCACCCTTATAGCTGATACAGTTGAAAATAGGCTTCAGAAAAATACCCTGTTGTATTGTGCCAATGAGGGTCCAATGTGTTGAAATGGGCCCACATAGGTCTATTCAGGGGTGAAAGGCATTCGAAGTCCATGAACCCCTTATGCTTGTGTCTAGGCAAAGGGGCTGTACCTTCTCTGAGCTCCCGGCATAGGGGCCCTGGCAGATTATTTTTTCTTCTGTTTGTTAATTTGTTCCCTCTCCAAAGCTGGGAGAATGGCTCAGGACACGCAACAGTTCCTACTTCCAGGCCAGGTGGCCCAGCAATCTCTGAAGCAGACTGAGATCCACTGCAGAGTGGGGAGGAGAGATAAATGGAGGAGAGGTTCTCCCCAAAGCGGGTATTTTTTTAATCCGTGTTAGGTTAGGTGCATATCCTTACCTTTTCTTGATTCAGTGCTGCTTCTTGCTGGTTTTGGAAGCTTGAGCAAACTCTCCACTGCTCAGTCTCTCCCAATATGGAAAATGTTACCTGAGCACCACTAGTTGCCTTTACTGGTCTCACCTGGTCTATCCAGCCTGTAGCATGCCAGTGCTGGCCAGGTCTGGTCTGGCAACTCCTTGCTGCTTCTGAACTGTTTCTCTCTCCCCCTGCCACTCAGTCCGATTCCTCAACTTTGCCTTTGATACTCAGGGCTCCTAGGTTGTCATATATAATTGATTAACTTGTTTTTTGGGGGGGGTCTTTGTTGTAAGATGGGCCACAGGAAGTGTCTGACTACTGTGTAGTCTTGGCCCCACTTCTGCATCTTTTGATTTCCTGACTGCTGCTTCCAGGGGTGTTGATTATGAATTTAAGTAAAATGAAATCCTTGACAACTTCAATCTTTTCTCCATTTATCATGATGTTGTTTATTGGTCCAGTTTTGAGGATTTTTGTTTTCTTTATGTTGAGGTGTAATCCATAATGAAGGCTATGGTCGTCGATCTTCATTAGTCAGTGCTTCAAGGCCTCTTTACTTTCATAAAACAAGATTGTGTCTCTTGAATAATGTGGGTTGTTAATGGGTCTTCCTCCAAGTCTGATACCCTGTTCTTCATATAGTCCAGGTTCTTGTACTATTTGCTCAGGATATAGATTGAATAAGTATGATGATAGGATATAATCTTGAAGCACACCTTTCCTGATTTTAAACCACACAGTATCCCACTTGTTCTGTTCTAAGGACTACTTCTTGATCCATGTACAGCTTCCTCATGAGCACAATTAAGTGCTCTGGAATTCTTATTCTTTGCAATGTTATCCATAAGTTGTTATGATCCACACAGTCTAATGTTTTTGCATAGTCAATAAAACACAGGTAAACACCTTTCTGCTGTTCTCTGCTTTCAGACAGGATCCATCTGACATCAGCAATGATATCTCTAGTTCCATGTCCTCTTCTGAATCTGGCTTGAGTTTCTGACAGTTCCCTATCAATATACTGCTGCAGCCACTTTTGAATCATCTTCAGCAAAATTTTACTTGGATGTGATATTAGTGATGTTGTTCAATAATTCCCCCATTCTCCTGGCTTCTCTAGCTAGGCCCATGGAGGACCACATATCTCCACAAACTTACTCCCCTGGTAAACGTTATTCTTCCCCCATTCATCCACTTAGTGTCCCAGAGATTGGATACTCTGGGTCTTGATCGTCTTTCCATTAAATTCTGTGATGTTTGTTTTAAAAAAAAAAAAATAACACTTTTAAAGTCACCACGCATTTTTCAATCTGTGGCGTCTTAAAATCTGCAAACTACAGTGATAATTTAATTTTCATTACCAGTGCAAGTATTAACTTTTCAAGTTCATTCATATTGTTGTGATATACGACAAAAATTTAGGTCAAAATTAATTTAAAAGTGCTATTTTTGTAAGTGTAAATATAATGACAGCTTTGCCATAGTTTAAGTGGCTAAATTTATTTCCTTAATACACATAAAGTGATTGTGTAACATACTCAGTAACATCTCAGAACCCATGAAGAACAGTAGAATAGAAGTATAAACTCTACAACTTATTTCCTTTAGTTTTTTCCATTTTTATTTATCAAAATCTTTTTTATTTTTAAGCAGCTTTATTGAAGCATAATTTACATACAATAAAATTTCTACTTTACATTTTTAAATGTACTATTCAATATATTTTAGTAAATTTTAAAACTGTGTAAACAACACTACAATCCATTTTGAAAGCATTTCCATCACACCAAAAATATTCCTTGTGCCAATTTGAAGTCAATTCCCACTCCCGTCCCAAAGCCCAACTGCTAGACTAATTTCTGTCTGTATAGATTTCTCTTTTTTTGCTCATTTCATGTGAATGACATGACATAACATATTGTCTTTCATGTCTTGATTTTTTCATTTAGCATCATCTTTTCAAGGTTCATTCATTTTGAAGCATATTTCAAAATAAATGATAAGTGGAAAAAAACTAGTACATAGCCAGCTGGTGTGATCACTACTAAACCATTCCCCTGTCAGGCTGTCATGTTTCCACCCTGCAAAGCAGGGCAGAAAAAGCATGGGCTTCACAATCAGAAGTAATGGGAATTGGCTTCTGGTCCTGGGGAAATGTCTCAGTGACTTAGCAAAAAGGAGAAAATCATACCTGGCTTTCAAAGTTGTAATCATTAATCAAAATTAAGACTCAATGTGATCCTAAATAATAAAAGCTGCAGTTATATATATTATCATCTTCAAGGCTGGTGATGGAAGGAGATCTTTTGCAGCAGAATTACCTTCCATGAAGACAAAAAGTCAATGCAGTAAGTAGTTGAAAAGAGAACTCTTCTTCAACCTCTGTTTATAGCTTCCGTAGTTTCTATCACTTTCCCACTTTCAAAAAATTCCAAAATTCTGCAACGGACATAAGTTCCATTGTTAAAAAAAAAAAAAAAAAAGATACATTAATGTTTTTCCTATAAGTCTCAGAAAGTTTTAAAAAATTAAAATTGCTTTGATTAGGTGTTACTTTGGCTTTTTTTCATAAGGGATGGCTGAAGAAGTTAGCAATACTTACCTTGAAGGAGAAATGATGCATAAGGAACAGGCAGCTGTCTCTGGGTATTTAGGGTCACTGTGAGTCAGAATTGACTCTATGGCAACAAGTTTAACAGGTGCTATATATATATATCCACACACATACATACATATATATGTATATGCATATGTGTGTGCATATGTATGTATATTTATATATGGATGTATATATATGTGTGTGTATACATTCTACTCTGTCCTATAGGTCACTAAGAGTTGGAATCGACTCGACAGCACTGGGTTTTGTTGGGTTATACATATATACACACACACACACACACATATATGAATGAATGTCTCAGGGAAATTATACTTTCTTTATTTTACTCCAGTTTTTTTTAATGAGGAGAGATCATAAGGTCATACTCTTCAGACCAATAAATTGAACAAATGCTTTGTATCATTTAAAAAGTATTTACCTTTTGCCTTTTTTCACGAGGGATTTGGAATTTCTCTCTAAATATCAGAGATGTCGAACACCTGGCTGGGCTGCCTTAGGACTCAGTGGACTCCCTATTACTGGAAGACTGGTGTAAAGAGCAGTTGACCACTAAAAAGGTAGTATTTGTTGAATGGCTTGGGAGGTAGATTTAATGATTCTTCTGGTTCATTCCGGTCATAACATCTGAATTCTGTGAAACTTTTTATAAACCCTAGTGGCGTAGTGGTTAAAAGCTACAACTGCTATCCAAAAGGTCAGCAGTTCTAATCCATCAAGCACTTCTTGGAACCCCTATGGGGCAGTTCTACTCTGTCCTATAGGGTCACTATGAATCAGAATCGACTCAACAGCAACGGGTTTTTTTTTGTTGTTGTTTGTTTACAGGGCAGTTTCAGGCTGGCAGAAGGAAATACTTTGGAGTTCTGAAGGGCTCCAACAAACTTCTCATTATTATTATTATTTTTTAGGTTTTTCTTGGCAAAACTATCAAAATATGGCACCTACACCCTTGGATATATGTTTATTTTACAGTAAACAAAAACGAAGGCAGCTTTCTTGAAAGTGACGGTTTTGCTTTGAGAATCTGACTCTAAATGAGAGTGTCTTAGAGAAAATGGAGGAAAGCTATATGGTATGGACACCTGTTTTATTTTACTCTATTTCTCTAAGCATCATGCCTTTATTCTTCTCAAAATAAAACTCTTATTTTGCGGGGGAATTTATCTTTCCTATTTGCATCTTGTACTGAGGAGGCTGTGATTACAGTATTCCAGCTACAGAAGTGTGGATGTGACCCAATAATGGCCATTATAGCCTATTCCTTTCTCCTGCTTTCATAGTGATTGATCAAAGGATGAGCCCATTACCCATGAACTCCATCAGAGTCCTTTCCTTTCCTCCTGGTTTATAAAACTCAGATGATATAAGCATCTATTTCTTTGTAGTCAAAACTTTCTAGAAGCAGAAGAAAATAAGGAAAAAACTTACAAAGGATCATGGAGAGAGAGTGAAGGACAGAGAATGAAAAACAAACAAACAAAAAAAGATATATTTTGCATTTCTAATGTTTTAGAGGCCAACGTAATCCCTTCTCTCCTCAGGTAACAGAGCTAATACATTTCCATTTTGTTTCTTAAACTTATTTGAAATAGATATTTATCTCTTGCAATTTGAGCCCCCACTAATACTAACAATGGGAGTATAAGTAAGTTTTCCAAGTGACACATTCTAAGATACAGAATTTCCTGAGTTGATATAAAAAAAAAAAAATAAGGAATAAGACTCTTAACCTGATTAGAAAATGATGATGATAATAATAATGCTTTTTATTGTTGAATCATTTTTGAATATTCCCCCTGAGTCTTCCAAGGTGTTCTTAGAGATACTTCAGAAGGTTGATAGAATTTAAAAAAAGAGTCAGAAACTTTGAATAGCCTTTTCAGAGATCTTACATAAAAGGGAAAGACTCTTCTAAGTTCACATATTTGGTAGCAAAGATTTCTGGTTATTAACAAATAGAGTACTGTAAAATTAACACATTAAGCAGCTGACAGTGGTTTCAAGGTTGTATTGACAGAGAAATCCCAAACTTGCTAATCGGAATACCATTCTAAACCTAGAGAAAGGAGACCTAACTACCTGCGTCATATGATACAAAATACCAATAAAGAAGTTATGACTTTGTGTTATTTCACCTTTCCTACTTTTATAAATATACACATTTAGGTTATTTAGACATTCATAACCATAATGCATGTATTGCCAATCTAGACCAATGGGTGAGATTCAAGTTTAATATGGGAATTAAAAAGAAATTTAAAAAAAAAAGGAAGGAAGGAAGAAAGGAAAGAAGGAAGGACAGAAAAAAAGACAAAGAAACAAAGAAAAAGAAATCAGAGGCAGCAAAGCAGTGTGATCACTGATTCATTGGTCTTAGGATCAGGTAGAGCACCTCTGGACCAGGATTCAGGTCTTGATACTAGGTGCTGTAACTGAACATTACTGTATGTCTCTCTTTTGGTTTGAGTGCATACTTTTATTGTATTTAGAAAAGTTGTATTATAGTAGGAGGGACAATTCTTGAAAATATGCAAAAACAAATGGAAATTCCATTCTAAGTTCAGGTTTCATCAAATATTTATAGAGAGACTTCTGAATTGCAGCAGAGGTTTATTCTGAATGCCAATAAATGTATCTTTACTAAGTGGATTTCAATATCAGTTGGGAAGATGTTTTGGCATTTTGGTGCAGAAAAACATTTTCATCACCCTTAAAATCACATCACTCTGGCAACCATTATTCCATCAACAAGTAAAAGCTAAGCTGTGTTTCTCAATAAAAAAAGCAAGAAGAGGTTGTAGCTTTAAAAGCATGGGTTCTGTGTTTGGAAACACGGTTGTGGAAAATGCATATACTTACTAAGGGATATATGATTAAAGGGGAAATAATAAGACCCATGATTAACAAGCCAAGAGAGAATGAAAAACGTATCAAGAATTTGCCTATATGTGGCAAAAAAAAAAAAAAAAAACTGAAAAGATGGGACAATTGCATGCTAATTGCCTACCAATTAGAAACAGTAAAGGATGTCAATGAGCTCCCCAAATTGCTGTTATTTTCTGTTTTCATTAAGGTTTTAAAATTATCCTTTTATTCCACTCATAATTCCTCCAGGGCTACAGAATTTCATTATCCCCCTTCTTTTTGTCTGAAATTATAGTTCAAATTCAAAAGCCTAATTAGGAGAGAAAAATTTGAAGATCTCTGACAACTTTTCAATAGAAAATCTTCTCACTGCGCAATGCAGTCTGTTCAAGAGCAATTGCAGCAAAACTTTCCTTGAATGATCAATATTGTTCTCTACTAAGGCCCTGGCCTCTTCAGGGTCGTTAATCCTGCTTGCTTCATAACTTTCTTCCAAACAATTGTTTGAATTTAAAATAATTTGGTACCTGAGACCTTTCCTAGGAACCAATCTAGGATATTGCTGTGTCGGGGAGAAGGAAGCATAATATCTCTTCTGGTAAACATTAACTAAATGTATTGCCAATCTAGACCAATGAGTGCGATTCAAACTTATATAAGAATTAAAAAGAAAGAAAAGAAAAGGAAAGGAAGGAAGGAGGGAGGGAGGGAGGGAGGGAGGGAGGAAGGAAGGAAGGAAGACAAAGAAACAAAGAGAGAGAAAGGTAAAAAAAGAAGGAAAGAAAGGAATCATAGGCAGTGAGGCAGTAACTGGTTCTCCACAAATAAAGAATTCCAGAAGTTAGACCTACATTTTCTTTGTCACCATTACTATCCCTATTTCTCCTCACTATTTGTATGTACTGCACCTACTTTTTAGCCCCACTAGCAAAACTAAACTGACTCTCACATGAAACATCTATTTACAGCCTTCTCTTATACTTCTGAATTCAACTTGCAAATGTCTATTCTTAAAGATAGAATTTCAGGACATTTAGGATCATGATGTCATGGGACATCCCAATTAATTGCGCTGATAACTTGTTTAGTGCTTATGTTCTACCTCCTAGTTCATTGCATAGTGTCTGGTGTCTTAAAAGCTTGCAAGCAGTCATTCAAGATATAACAATTGGTCTCTATTTGCCTGTAACGACAGAGGAAGAAAGAAAGTCAGGGATAGGAGGAGGAAATGAAATGTGTGGCTGATTGCCTCCATGAAGAACTGCCTCTTTTGTCATGAGACCAGAAGAACTGGGTCTGCCATTATTGATCATTTTGATCAAGGATTCTATAGAAGAATCTTGATCAAAAGGGGGAATTTAAAAAACCGAATTTAAAATTCTCATGGAATGCAGATTTCTAGAGCCATGGAGGCTGGGTGAAACCCTAAAACTACTACACTGAGATAAACTTTAAGCCTTAAACCAAAAATATACCCTGAAGTTTTCCTAAAAACAGACAATAGCTAGGTTAACTAATAAAGAATGTCTGCCTTGATTATTGTGGCCTTTTGAGATCTACCTATATGAAATCAAATTTACAAAGGTTGGCTAGGAAACTTAGGAGGCAGTAAGCTTAATGAGAGAGGAACGACTCAGAAAAAGAGGATGAGAATGGTTGTATAACTTAAAGAATGTAATCAATGTCATTGAATTATACACATAGAAATCGTTGAATTGGTGTGTATTCTGACATGTATATTCTCAACAAAAACAACACAAATAAAATAAACTATAAAAAGAAACAAAAAAGGATAAATTTTAGGATCAATCCATGCCTCCCTGTCATGACTATTATCCCATCATATGGTGAGTGTGTCTATATTTTATTACATTCAAAGCTATGTTTTTTTTTCTCTCTCTTTCAATAGTCTGTGAGTTCTTTAAAGATAAAAATTATATTTATCTTTATAACTTCTAACACACATTGCCTCAAACAGAAATAATGCTTAATATATATTGTTAAATGACTGAGTGGAATATACAGATTAATGCGTTGTTATCTTAGAGGGATTGTCAGTGTAGTCAGAGCAATGTGCTATCTTCTAAGGACCCTAATTTTAAATCTGAGATACAGTAACTCCTACCACATTATCAATAAAATATAGTGTCACAAAAAAAAAAAAAGTGTCATAACTCCCCAAAATTCTAGCACTCTTTTTTTAAGGATTTGTAGATTAAGTGTACATGTGAACTAATTTATTTCATTATTACCTAGGGGGCGCAAGGACACATTGTATGGTTAATGATATAACACAGTCATTTAATAGAAGTATCTCTGTTCAGTTGCTTTCTCTCAATATACTTCTCTTCTTTTCAACATAATAAATTTCCAAATTTGTGTTTTCTTTGCTGCACCTAAGAGGGAGTATTTATGTGTTTTGTTTGTTTTCTCTAATTATGATTTCCACTCCTCTCTACTTTATTTTCTACCTCTCTTAGAATGTGAGATTCATGAAGACAGAAACAGGTATGCCTCCCCAACTGTTATATTCTAATCGCCTAGAAGTGTATCCATCACAAAGTTGGTGCTACACACACAGGCACATGCATGCATGTACATGCAACTTAAGGAGTAAATTAATAAAGCACCACTATTATTATTGTTCAGAAATTATTTTCTATACAAATCATTGCTCTTAACTCTATTATTCTCAACCATTTCTCCTGCATCTTCCTGAAGACTTACCAAGTTTGAGGACAGATGTCCACAACTTGAAGAATTCTTAACCCTCAGGATATTTTTTTCAGGGAATAGCATATGTAATAATGTCTAACACATAATACAAGAAGAATTAGTATTTTTAGGGCCTATTTTTTCCATTCATATTCCTGAATTAGTTTATTTAATTCCACAAGGAAATAATAGGCTCCTTAATTACATAGGAGAAAACCCAAGCCTATGTACATAACATGTTTAAGGTCACACACCTAGTCTTAGAATTGGAATTAAAACGCAGATATTTCTGTCTCCAGAGTATTTTTTTAAGCTATAGTTTGATTTCTTTTTAAAGAAATAGTCTCTGAATTAATTTGTTTCTCCCTTTTCTGAGTAAAATATTCATGAATTTTTATCTCACAATAAAAATGGAAAATAAAGAGTTCCCCTTCATCTAAAATTGTGGGGATTGAGATTGTCTAGGTTTCAACTTAAACTCAAGTTGTTTTACCAACTCTATTTCCTACAGAGTTTGTTGTTGTTCTTAGGAGCCGTTGAGTCGGTTCTGACTCATAGCAACCCTATGCACAACAGAAGGAAATACTGCCCGGTCCTGCGCCATCCTTACAATCATTGTTATGCTTGAGCTCATTGGTGCTGCCACTGTGTCAATCCACCTCGTTGAGGGTCTTCCTCTTTTCCGCTGACCCTGTACTCTGCCAAGCATGATGTCCTTCTCCAGGGACTGATCCCTCCTGACAACATGTCCAAAGTATGTAAGACGCAGTCTTACCATCCTTGCCTCTAAGGAACATTCTAGCCGCACTTCCTCCAAGATAGATATGTTCGTTCTTTTGGCAGTCCATGGTATATTCAATATTCTTCACCAACACCACAATTCAAAGGCGTCAACAGACTTTAGTTCAGCAAAAGAAGAGGAATTTGGTTTCTAGTTAAGAGTATTCTAGAGTGATTAAACTTGAAAAACCATTTCAAAGAAATAACTATTTTACATGAGTCTGTCTTCCAAAGGAAGTATCAGCAGTCTTACGTAACCTCTTGGGGAAAAATAAATCTTTGATGAAGGAAGCAGAGTCAACGAGGCTCCAATGAATTAAGCAGCTATTTGGGAGCTGTCCTAGATTTTTATCTCTTCTAGAGTACAACAAAAGAGCAGAAAAAAGAATGAAAGTGAAAGCAAGCAAAAGTTTTACTTACTAAGTCATGCAAGATGATTTCAGACACGGTAGAAAAGACCCTGAAATACGAGGGTCCTAGAAGAGGACTGAATTTTAGGGAACAAATGGGTAGCCCAGGGAAATGCGACTTCTGGTCCAAAAAAGCACACTGTGTCACCCAGCAATAGGTCAGTTCAAGACTGGGCTCAGTAAACTAAGGGTTAAGAAATGAGATAAAATGTATGCTGTTATTAGGCTCTTTATAGGTTTGTTTACAAATGTTATTAAGTCTTCTATTTATATCCTGCATTAAAAGAGTTGTGTTCTCAAATGGTCCATAAGGAAAAAAAAAAAAAATCTAATTTCAGTAGAAACTGAAGAAGTGACCTTTAAGAAATCATTTTTAAAAATGACGTTTATATTTATTTTTTTGAATATTAAAATAATAACTAGGGAAAAATAATATTATCACCAGTTAGAGATGAGTATTTTTTTTCTATGCATGATTTTTGTGCATAAACACCTGCCTGTACATGTCTGTTTAATTGGGATCATATTGTATATGATTTTTTTTTAAATCATGCTCTCTCGACACCATATAATCATCATCTCCTCAGCTCATCTTTCAGTTAATTCGTTTTTGTAAACATAATTTTTAAATGCCTTTTTTTTATATATATTACCTCTGAAACCCTGGTGCTGTAGTGGTTAAGAGTGGTTGGCAGTTCGAATCCACCAGGCATCCTTGGAAACTGTATGGAGCAGTTCTACTCTGCCCTTTAGGGCCACTATGAGTCAGAATTGACTCAATGGAAATGGGTTTGGTTTGGGGTTTATATATTGCCTCAATGCATGAATGTATTAAATTATATAAATATTTCCCTCTTGTAAAGTATTTCAGAATTCTCCCCTTATAACAAATATACTTTTGTATAAATCTACGTGCACATCAATGATTTTTTTATCTCGTTACATTTTTCAGAATTGTGGGGTACAAGAAAATACATGCTGAAACACCTCACACATATTGCCTATTGCCCTATAATACAATTGATCTCTTCCACATTGCATCTGTGGCAGGCCTGGACTGTATTCACATTGACCCACTTGGGCAATATCCTTGCTACACAGTCATCTAATAAGGTCTAAGGCAAAAATAAAAATAAGCAAAGCAATAAAACAAAACCTCAGGTGGGCTGCTCTTGAATAAAGAATCAACCATACCTTCTTTCCCCTGGATGCCCACAGCTGGCTCATGAGTTCCTGGCACCAGGTGTCAGGGTGTAGCCATTCCCATGATATACAGTCCTGTCCAAAGTTGGGAGAGAAAACACTGAGAGAAGACCTGAAGCCTGAGGAGAGTTTAGGATGATCTGAAATTGGAAGTAGGGCAGTGGTGTACCTGAGGAGATCCTGTCACAGTGTGACTGTCAAAGTAATGGAGAAAGTTTAATATGGTTTCAATGCCAAGCCAAGGCTCAGACAAGACATTGATGACCTAGTGACAGTCTCTAGGACACAAGTTTTCATGTCAGAAATTTGGTAGAGCAGAAGGATCTCTATCACTGGAGGAAAGCATGCTAAAGACCTTTCCTGGCGTTCTCACATAATGTCTGCCTGCTTTCTCTTCTCAATTCTACTTGTATAAAAAAAGAAAAAAACTTGTATAAGAGACTCTGAAATATCAGACTTTTTCTTTTCTTTTGTACTGTTTTTTGGTTTCCTTTTTTTGTTGTTGTTTGTTTTGTTTTTTAAGTCTGGGCACTTTGGGGTTTCCAGAAAGAAGGGAAGAATGGATATTAGGTAGGTAAGCAATATAACCCACTTAGTGCAGCATTCAGCATATAACACGCCACAAATATTTGTTGATATTATTAAACTGATCAAAATAATATATACACAAAAAGAGAAAGAATAAAAGTGAAATATGTGATATAGCTCATTCTCCCCTGAAAGTTCTGTTTGTGTGTGTCTCTTAGTCACCTTTAGATGTGTGAGTATGTCCCATGTCCCTCCATGGATAACACATTCGGAAGTGAGTGTTCAATCGCTATTCCAGGTCTACATGTGTCTGCTGCTTTTGACTGTGGGTATCTTCACTCTGCACTACAGCAGTAGGATTTTAGTGGATAGGAATCATCTTCCAGATAGAGTGTTACTTGAATTTCCTTCAAGGTATTTCCCTCAAATACCTCCAGACATGGAAGTTAGTGGCTACAATTACCCATTGGAGAACTGGTTGTGCTTTGAATGACTAATAAATTTATTTTTGAGTCACTCCTTTAGGTTCACAGGTTTCTCTTGCAGATATAAATTCTCTTTTCTACATTTGCAACACCCAGTAAAGCACCTCACATTGACATGTTGTTGTCATTGTTGTTAGGTGCCATATAGATGGTTCTGAGTCATAGCGACCCTATGTACAACAGAATGAAGCACTGTCCAGCCCTGCATCATCCTCACAATGTTTCAACCCATTGTTGCAGTCCCCTGTCAACCCATCTCATCACGTGTCTTCATCTTTTTCAGTGACCGCTTTCTTTACCAAGCATGATGTCCTTCTCTAGAGACTGGTCTCTCCTGATAATATGTCCAAAGTACGTGAAATGAAGCATCATCATCCTTGCTTCCAAGGTGCACTCTAGCTGTACTTCTTCCAAGACAGGCTTGTTCATTCTTCTGACAGTCCATGGTATATTCAATACTCTTTGCCAATGTCATAATTAAAATGTGTCAATTCTTCTTCTGTTTTCCTTATTCATTGACCAGCTTTCTCATGCATATGAAGTGATTGAAAAATATCATAGCTTGGGTCAGGCACTCTTTAGTTCTCAAAATGATATCTTTGTTTTTCAACTCTTTAAAGAGGTCTTTCTCAGCCAATTTGCCCAATGCAATGTCTTTTGATTTCTTGACTGCTGCTTCCATAAATATTGACTGTAAATCCAAGTGAAATGAAATCCTTGACAACTTCAATATTTCTCCATTTATCATGATGCTGTTTATTGGTCCAATTGTGAGGATTTTTGTTTTCTTTATGTTGAGGTGTAATCCATACTGAAGGCTGTAGTCTTTGATCTTCCTCAGTAAGAGCTTGAAGTCTTCTTTGCTTTCAGCAAGCAAGGTTGTGTTGCCTGCATATCACAGATTGTTATTGAGTCTTCCTCCAATCCTGATGCCTCATTCTTCTTCAGATAGCTAGTTCAGCTTCTTGGATTATTTCCTCAGCATACAGATTGAACAAGTATGGTGAAAGAGTACAACCCTGACACACACCTTTCCTGATTTTAAACCACTTAGTATCTCTTGTTCTGTTCAAACCACTGCCTCTTGATCTATGTAAGGTCCTGCATGAGCACAAGTAAGCGTTCTGGAATTCCAATTCTTTGCAAAGTTATCCACAATTTGATATGATCCACACAGTAGAATGTCTTTGCATAGTCAATAAAACACAGGTAAACACCTTTCTGTTATTTTCAGCTTTCAGCCAAGGTCCACCTAATAACAGCAATGATATCCTACATTGACCATAGAATGAATAAATATAACTTGAATTTCTATTAAAAGAAAGAAACTATTTCTTCATTTTAAAAAGTCTGCAACTATGTAGCTGTTTTAGAAAAAGGAACACAAATTGGATTTTTGTTTTTTTGGTTTTATACATAAAATAATTTGGTCACAGTTTAGCAATTTTGTGGGTCTGAATTTTCTTATTTTGGCTTTTGTTAACAAAATGCAAACTTTCATGCTATTACATGTTTTCAATGTGAAATTCCCGGCATTTTATTTCTTGCTGACAGTTGAATTAAAGTGTCAGGTTTGGGTGCTTTGAAGTATCTTATTGAAAACACTGGGCAAATTATCCAGGTTAAGGGTTTTATACAAAGTGAGTCAACATAGATTGAGAGGAAACAAACCAAGGTATTCCAAGTTTAAAGACTAATGAAAGGAAAAAAAAATCATCATTTAATAATATAAAGTCTGTTTTTTGT
Organism: Elephas maximus indicus; assembly: GCF_024166365.1. Classification (NCBI taxonomy): domain Eukaryota; kingdom Metazoa; phylum Chordata; class Mammalia; order Proboscidea; family Elephantidae; genus Elephas; species Elephas maximus. The sequence continues at coordinate 53,310,850 of NC_064835.1, forward strand.
TTTGTTTTGTTTTTTAATTGCATACCAAGGCCTACCATGCATTGCATCTCAGTTAAGAGCATGTTCTCATTTTATCCAGGGACCAGTTTACTACACTTTCATTGTCATAAGCATTATAAAGTGACCAGTGATTCATAACTCAGTGGGATTTATACTCTTCTGTTTATTATAACTAATGCAGTTGTTTTATCTGCCTTACCCATGGTGAACTTGAAAACATAAGAGAGCATAAAGAACATTAGATGTTCTGCTGCGTGCTTCACCTAAAAGCTTAAAAGCATTTTTATAGCAATACACATCCAGACCACAAGAAATAAGAGAACTGAATTAAAGAATTGCTTTGCAAATCTCTCTCTTTTATTAAAGGCAATATCACTAGCATCTTTTTTGTTACATTTCTTTTGTACTTGCCAAAGAGGTAGGATTAATTATTCGAAAGTCCTTTTAAATGAACCATGACATAGAAAAAAAAAGTATAACTTTAGAAAGCATATAAAATGAATAATATTGTTTTCAATCATAACTTTTTAATATAAAAGTGATAGTTGGGGAAATGTGAAAATTGTACTTAAAAATCTGAAGAATTGTTATACAAAAAAAAAAATTCAAATATACATTGAGCGGTCATTAAATTAATTTTACGTCAATGAAAGGAATATTCTGTAAAGGAGTCCAGCATTGGGCATTGGAAGCAATAGCTGACTAAATCGATTTTACAATTTCCTCTTTGCAGTCCAGTGGTTACTTTTCTGTCCTCGCCTTGCCTTGCTTTATTTAGGCATGGAGATAGGCAGTGTTCTTGAAACATCCCTCTGATTTTCGTTCTACCTTTTTTTTTATTCTACTTTTCTGGCTCTTGCCTTCTGCTTTATTGCTGTGGAGTATAGCCACAATTTTATTACATGTAGGGAGCCACAGGGTATAGCCCTAGGTCTTTGGCTTTCCTCTGACTACAGGCCAAGATTCTTGTCTTTAAAACTTCCTATAAGCAGGAAACTCCCCAATTGATATTTGCATTCATAACTTTGCTATTGAGCTCCAGGCTCATATGTATCTTCACTTAATTGACCCTCTTCACTGGGAGTGTCTAGTGTTGTGGTTGTTGCTGTTGTTTTTGTTAAGTACCATCAAGGCGATTTCAACTCATAATGATCACACATGACATAGTAGAAGTGTCCCATAGGATTTTTTTTGGCTGTTATATTTAAAGGAGCAGATCTCCAGGTCTTTTTCCTGCCATTGGGTGAGTTTGAACCACCAACCTTTTGGTTAGCAGCTGAGCGCTTAACCGTTGCACTACAAAGCATCTAAAATGTAACATGGTCAAAATGGAAGTTAGATTAGCTATATATTGCAAGTATTTGCTCTCATCCTTCGATTTTCTCCCTCTCTGAAATTTGCACAATTTTCCACCCAGTGCTTAAGCTAGAAACACAGAAATCATCTGGGTTCTCTTCTTTTCCTTCCCGTGTCCACCTCCAGCTCATTCTATATGCAACTGTCACCATTATGTCATACCTAGGCTACTGTAAAACTATTTTATTTTAAAAAATTATTCTTGTTATACTTTTTCCATACTTAAAGATTTTGCATTAGCTGTTCCCTATGTTTAGAAACTCTAAATGGAAGACTTTGAATTATGGGGTCCTCTTTGTCCTTCAAGTCTCAAACTAAATAACGTTTGTCAGTAAGACCATTCTCAAACAATGAATCTACATGGAAAATTCCATTCAAGCCACTCCTTCATCTACCATAAAGCTAGCTTGTGACACAGGTAACTTTTTGCCTTGGCATCCATTAACTCCTCTTGGTTGCCCTTTCACCCTGTTTCCGAGACGGTCATTCTTATCTTGTCATGCAGTCTCTCAACGGTGAAGTCTCTAAGTAGCCCTAACAAACATGCTTATATGGGTTTCCTATAATAGAAACCCAATGCTTTCATGTAATCCAGTCTCTTAAGAACCAGAGTTACTCCTTGCCCTTACTGGCCATGTGTCCACGTGATTTCCTGTGGTAATATTTTCTCCCTTTTCCGGTGCTACTGCCCTAGAAACCTTTAAACTGACCAATAAAACTTGAGCATATGCTAACCCAGAGACCCTACCCTGTTTGCCATACATGAGCCCACTCCTACAATTCCAAATTGTTGTTGCCTTGTCCCCAGGTGCAACTTCTGTGTGGCCCTGTGTTGAGGTGTATTATAGTTTCTTCTCAGGGACTTATGATACTAAATTGTATTTGCTTTCTAGTCTTGCTGCATGAGTCTCACTTTCTTATGCTGTACCTGACAGACCATCCAAGACACCCACAGACCACCTTGTGGGTCAACTTAGAAATATTTGAATTTCTTTATAGAAAAAAATACAATCAACATTATCTTGTTCAATTATTTATATTGAGAGTTAGACAATATAGAGTGCAAAATATTCAAAGGTAATATAGAGTCATAAAACTGATTAAAACTTTTTTTTATGAATTCCTTCTCCTTACCCTACTGAATAGCATTGCAGCTTAGACTGTTAATTTTAGATGTTTTAAAGAGTAATAAACTCCCCAAAATAAACTAAGTACAGTTGATTCTGACTCACAGTGACCCTATAAGACAGAGTAGAACTGTCCCATAGGGTTTCCAAGGCTGTAAATCTTTACAGAAGAAGACTGGCACATCTTTCTCTGTTGGAGCAGTTGGTGGGTTTGAACTGCTGACCTTCTGGTTAGCATTCAAGTTCTTTAATCTCTGTGCCACTATTGATTGACATACCTTCTCATAAGGTTGAGTATTCTGTCCATTCATATTAGAGGTCAGGTAGACACTCTTAGGTCATTTAGTTTGTTTAGTAAATATTCAATCATTCACTCTTCTCCCTTAACCTAAAGCAACACTCAAGGTGGAGTCTAAGTACCATATTTTTACTCAAATAACACAGGACTTCTACATTTGTTTGTCAGCTATGCCCCCTCAGGAGGTATTTTTGCAAGTGTACTATGCTAATTTCTTTTACAGAAATATGTAGTAACAATTGGCACAGCAGCAGTTATAAAAATACCTCATAGGGGAGAGCATGGTTGGCAAACAAATGTAGAAGGCACGTGTTATCTGAGTAAAAACATAGTACAGAAGTAGACTAACTCTGTCTTTATGGTATTAGAGATAAGTCTTGTTCTCTGGGGTGAAATACCTCCTGACATTTAGACTCGGACACACACTGAAATGTGGCTGATATTTCTGGCTATTAAGTATAAACATGGAACCTCCCCCAGAGATTCACAGTCTTCTCTATGGTCATAATAGTTCTGTACCTGCCGGTATCTTTGTTCTATTCTCAGGCATCTGATGGTATGTATTTGCCTTCAGACATGTCCCATGTGCTCACCAGGTGTACAGGATTTTTGTACTCCTGTATTCTTGAGGATCCAGGTAGAGTAGATTATATTCCTCTCTCTGATTTCTTCCAACTCCCATATCTCCTGCACTAAGTTGGATATGGAGTGCAGCCAATCCCATGCTTCTCTTTTTAGAATTAGGCTATTCTTTCTGATGCATTCAAGATCTCCCATTCCTGTACATCCTATGCATGTGCCCAACTCCAAGGATGTGCAGGAAACAGCTAATATAACTGTTAATATGACTTACATTCATAGAAAAGCCTACTTGCAAAGTGGACCGTTGGCTGACAACTAGGAACTTGGCTCTCAAAGTGTTCCCAATTAACAGCTAATAGATAAGAATAGTTCATTTTGCCTGGATTGTTTATGAAAACAATATGATTTATGCTAAACACCTGCTTTTCTTCTGGTAACTGGAATTTTTTTTTTGTGCTAGGCAGAGGATACCTGTAAGACTTAAAAAAAAATTGAGTTAATTCTGACTCATAGCAACCCCATGTATTAAGAGTAGAATGGCTCCATAGGGTTTTCTTGGCTCTAATCTTTGTGGAAGCAAATTCACCAATCCCTTTTTCTATGGAACAGCTGAGTGGATTCAAACCACTGACCTTTAGGTTAACAACTAATTGCAAATGGCTTGGATCTCCCAGGGAGCTTGCCTATTGACCAGCCCTCGATAAGCACCTTAGGCATTGAGTCTCTACTGGGCTCCCCTGGGCAGAGATATCACATGCATATTGCTAATTTTTGTTGCTATCCAAGACCGTGATTTGTAAGACCCTTCGTCATAGGGAGAAAGTACAAGGAAACCTGCACGTGGATTCCTTACAACTCCACCTATGTCCTCTTCCCTTATGATCCAGTAGTGTATCTTTACCCCATTGCTGTAATAAATCTTAGACTTGTATGTAATTATAAGTTGAGTCCCATGCATCCTGCTAGAGAATCTCCAAATATGGTGGTGGTCTTGTGGATCTCTGACACAGAGGAGTTGGTTGAGAAATAAGCAAACACCAATAACAGCAAAATGATACCTTGCTTCCTGGCTTTTTACCCACCCCTAGCTCTATTCTTCCATTCTACAATCTTCTGAAGCTTTTAAATATGAGATAAGCCTTTTAATTATCTTTCCTGTCTAGAAAAAATGATGTTCTTTGAAAGCATTTGAAAATTAGCCATGTATTGGTGATTATTTTGGGAGATTGTATACAATTTAAAGTTATATGCATTTTTCCAGAAAGTAAAATAGGTCTATGAAATATTTCAGTCAAGGGAAACAACATGGACCTCTGATGGAAAATTGTATAGTTGATTGGGTTAAGTGGCAGAGGAGCCCTCTAGGATACTGAATTGATGTCATGATTTAGGAGGAAAGTGGTCTGATCTATGATAGTTGGAAAGAAAAGTAAAAATATATTTAAGAGATTAAATTTATATGAAAGCACAACAAAAAGAACCTATCAGATGTACTTTGTGAGGACTCTTCTAACTGTTCCTTTACCTACCTGCCTTACACTGGGGATGATAAAATTCATGTGCCTGAAGAGAGGAAAAACAATTACACTAACAATCTAGCTTCATGTCAGGAACTGAATCCGGCACAAAGCCAATAGTTCCTGAGTATTCTTCTTATTTAGATGTTACTCAGTAAGTTCTTCCAGTATCCTACCTTTTTTTTTTTTTTTTTTTACCATATTACTCTCATAGATTTTACTATTTTCCACAGTGCAGTTTTGAAACTCTGAATACCATTAAGGACAATAATGAATTGCGTGAGTGTGGGATGTCCTCATTTCTGAGATATGAGAGAGAAGACGATGAAACATCTTAACTTCTCCAATCTATGGGGATCATTTTCTGTTTCCTCTCTTGCATTTCCTTCTATTTATGCACTTTGTTTAAAGTTCCTGTCACACTTACTTAAAACAAATAAGGATGAATGAAAAAAAAAGATTGTCTGATAACAAAGGAATGGGACTTAACAATGACACAGACCAAAATTTGGTCCAATGCTTAGTGAACAAGTACACATTTTGAATATTTATTTTGGATCAGGTCATATGTCTGGCAGTTTGGGGTTTGCAAAAGTGAGTAATGTGCAAAGCTCACTTTAAAAGAATGTATATTCTTTGTGAATGGAGGATATGATAAACACGCTTATAGAAGTCACTTCCTCGCTTCTACCCAAATAGTTTGATGTTAAAACACCCTTCCTATGGGCTTTCCGGGTTTCCTCCAGCCTTATTTCTTAACTAGACTCACTCTGACTGTTTTTTCTAAGCTTTATTCTGGGAAAGGATGATTTGTCAAGTGAGTGTATCCTCGTTTATGTCATAAATGGCTCTGCTTTTTCTGAAAGAATACCCACATGACACCCTCCAGGGCTTGCCTCGCCTGATCGCCTGCTGTACTCAGGTGTCTTCTTTACCACCAGTGTTTGCACTCACATACCTCACAGAGCCCATCTCATGACTAGCATGAGCTGCAATGATTTAGATCCTATGTGACATGAACCCAAATTACTGTTGTTCTTACCTTGTCACTCACATGGGAACACATCATTTCATAATGTTTGGGTTTTCAGACAATCCTACAGGTTTTTCATAGGGTGCTCATGACGCCTTGGATGAAAACTTTGTATTTCTCATTTAAACACTCTTAGAGTGTTTAATTGTTTCCCCCCTCACCCTCACTTGGACTGAAAATGCTTCCAGACAGCTAGATTATGGTCAACAATGACAGAAAGCCACGATTTCTTTATTGAAGCTGTAAAGAATTTCATTTTACTTGGATCCACAATCAAGGCCTATGGAAGCAGCAGTCAAGAGATCAAACGAAGCATTGCTTTGGGAAAATCTGCTGTAAAGTATTAAAATGTAAAGATGTCACTTTAGGGACTAAGGTGCACCTGACCCCCCCCAAAAAAACATGGTGTATTCAATTCTATAATATGCATGTGAAAGCTGGACAATGAATAAGGAAGATCAAAGAAGAATTGATGCCTTTGAATTATGGTGTTGATGAAGAATATTGAATGGACTGCCAGAAGAATGAACAAATCTGTCTTGGAAGAAGTACAACCAGTATGCTTATTAGAAGCAAGGATGATGAGGTTTTGTTTCATATACTTTGGACATGTCATCCGGAGGGACCAGTCTCCGGAGAAGGACATCATGCTTGGTAAAGTACAGGGTCAGCAAAAAAAGAAGAAGGCCTTCAAGGAGATGGATTGTCACAGTGGCTGCAGCAATGCGCTCAACCATAACAATGGTCGTGAGGATGGCACAGGACCAGGCAGTCTTTCTTTCTGTTGTACATAAAGGTTGCCATGAGTTGGAACCAACTTGAGGAAATGTAGTCACAACAACAATGACATTTACCTAAATTACCCTTGTTTTTACATCTGTCACTCACGCAGGAACAAATGATTCCGTAATGCGTGAGGTTTTGTAAAATTCTATAGGTTTTTCATAGTTCCATTCCTTTACTAAAAGTTGCCAGTGGGCGTTCATTGCTCTATCAGGTGCCAAATTTTCTGTGGTGGCCCTTTCCTTGAGAACATGCTTCCAATACTTCTGCCCTGACACCATGCCAGGGATGCTTTTTTCACATTGTTATAAAGAGGATTCTCTCTCTTGCTCTTCAATATTTACTTTCTTGGATGAAAACATTGTATTGCTCATTTTTTACGGGCTACAGCGTTTTAACAGGAGCAACCCTTGGAGTATTTAAATGCTGCCCCTCTCACCCTCATTTGAATGGAAAATGCTTCCAGATGGCTAGGTTACAGCCATCAATGATAACCCTCATGTTCTCCATTAGATTATCGGGTCACTCTCAATTGTGTTGTCTTACCTGGATCATTTTCCCTTTAATTATCTATCTATAGATTCTTCAGCACTTCTGATGGGTCTCAATATAAACACGCCAGAAATGCACAGAGCTTCTAAAACCCAGAAGTATAAACAACTTCAGGACTTCACTTGCTGTAGGAGATACCTCTGGCCTCTCTAAATAGACATCTGACTGGCCTGTTTGCTAGTCATCAAATACAGCTAAGTGTGCCTGAAACCTAGCATTTTGCATTTGATAAAACTTCAGCTAAGATCCTTGCTAAAAAATCTCCATTGTACTGATGATGGTGGTAGAGATGATGATGATGATGATATATGTTAGTTGAACATTTCTTAGTTGCTAAACACTGGAAATAAATAATGGTGCTTCAGGAATTAGCAAAAGAAAGAGTCTGGCTCTAAGAAGTTGGGATTCAGTTATTCCTAACTGAAAGAATGTCCTTAGCCAAAATGCATTCCAAGAAAAAATGGTTGTAGGACTATTTTCTTGCAGTTTAAGGTTGTTGCTATTGTTAGGTGCCATTGAGTTGGTTTCCACTCATAGCGACTCTATAACAAAATGAAACACTGCCTGGTCCTGCCATCCTCAAAATTGTTGTTATGCTTGTGTCCATTGTTGCAGACACTGTGTCAACTCATTGAGGGTCTTCCTCTTTTTTCCTGACCCTCTGTTTTACCAGGAATGATGTCTTTCTCCAGGGACTGTTCCTTCCTGATAACATGTCCAAAGTATGTGAGGAGAAGTTTCAAGATCCTTGTCTCTAATGAGGATTCCAGCTGTACTTCTTCTAAGAAAGATTTGTCTTTTCTTCAAACATCCCATTGTGCATTCAATATTCTTCACCAACACCATAATTCAAAGACATCAACTCCTCTTTCATCTTCCTTGTTCATTGTCCAGTTTTTTACATGCATATGTAACTATTGAAAGCACCATAGTTTGAATCAGGCACACCTTAGCCCTTAAAGTGACATCTTTGCTTTTAAACACCCTAAAGGTTTTTTTTTTTTTTTTTTTTTTGCAGCAGGTGTTCCCAATGCAATGAATCCTTTGATTTTTTTGATAATGCTTCCATGGTTGTTAATTGTGGATCCAAGTAACTTGAAATACTTTACACAGTCAATATTTTCTTCTTTTATCATGACGTTGCTTACTGGTCCAGTTGTGAGGACTTTTGTTTTATGTTGAGGTGTAATCCATACTGCAGGGTATGTTCTTCAATCTTTATCAGCAACTGCTTCAAGGCCTTTTCGCTTTCAGAAAGCAAGGTTGTATCATCTGCATATTATAGGTTGCTAATGAGTCTTCCACCAAGCCAGATGCCTTGTTCTTCATATAGTCCAGCTTCTTGGATTTTTTGCTCAGAATACAGATTAAATAAGTATGGTGAAAAGATATGACCCTGACACACACCTTTCCTGACTTTAAGCTAGGCAGTATTACCTTGCTCTATTCAAACAATTGCCTCTTGGTCTAAGTACAGATCCCTCATGAGCACAATTAAGTGTTCAGGAATTCCCATTCTTCACAATGTTATCCATAGTTTGTTATAAACCACACAGTCAAATGCCTTTGCATAACCAATTAAACACAGGTAAACATTCTTCCAGTATTCTCTCCTTCCAGCCATAATCCACCTGACAGCAGCAATGATATCCCTTGTTCTGTGTACTCTTCTGAATCTGGCTTAAATTTCTGAGAGTTCCCTGTTGATGTACTGCTGCAACTGCTTTTGAAGCTTTTGAATGCTCTTCAACAGAATTTTACTTGTGTGTGATATTAAAGATATTGTTCAATATTTTCCACATTCTTTTGGATCACTTTTCTTTAGAATGGGTATAAATATGGATCTCTTCCAGTCTATTGGCCAAGTAGCCGTCTTCCACGTTTCTAAGAATAGACAAGTAAGTGCTTCCTGTGCTGCATTCATTTGTTGAAACATCTCAATTGGTATTCTGTCAATTCCTGAAGACTTATTTTTTGCCAATGCCTTCAGTTCAGCTTGGTCCTCCTTCTTCAGTACCATTGGTTCTTGATCATATGCTACTTCCTGAAATGGTTGAATGGCAACCAATTACGTTTGCTACAGAGACTCTGTGTATTTCTTCCATCTTCTTTTGATGCTTCCTGCATCGTTCAGTATTTTGCCCATAAAATTCTTCAATGTTGCAACTCAAAGCTTGAGTCTTTTCTTCAGTTCTTTCAGCTTGAGAAATGCTGAACAGGTTCTTTCCTTTCGGTTTTCCAGCTCCAAGTCTTTGCACGTTTCATTACAATACTTTATCTTCCTGAGTCACCTTTTAAAATCTTCTGTTCAGCTCTTTTACTTCATCATTTATTCCTTTGCTTTAGCTAATTTAGTTCATTCAAGACCAAGTTTCAGAGTCTCTTCTAACATCCAACTAGGTCTTTTCTTTCTTTTCTGTCTTTTTAATGACATCTTGCTTTCTTCATGCATGATGTCCTTGATGCCATTTCACAACTCTTCTGGTTTTCAGTCATTAATGTTCAATTCATCAGATCTTCTGTAGAAGGTCTGTAAATTCAGATGGAAGACATTTAAGGGCATACTTTTGCTCTTGTGGACTTGTAATTTTCTTAGACTTGAGCTTGCATATGAGCAACTGATGGACTGTTCCATGGCCGGTTCCTGGTCTTGCTCTGACTGGTGATATCGAGCTTTTCTGTAGTCTCTTTCCATAGATGTAGTTGATTTGAATCCTATGTATTCCATCTGGTGAGGTTGTTGAAAAAACGATATTGCCAATAAAGATGTTGTTGGTCTTGCAAAATTCTATCATGTGATCTGCAGCATCATGTCTATCGCCAAGCCCATATTTTCCAACTACCAGTCCTTTTTTCTTTGTTTCCAACTTTTGCATTCCAATCACCAGTAATTATCAATGCATGTTGAGAGCATGTTTGATAAATTTCAGACTGGAGATGTTGGTAAAAATCTTCAGTTTCATCTTTGTCCTTAGTGGTTTGTGTAGAAATTTGAATAATAGTTATATTATCTGTTCTTCCTTGTAGGCATATAGATATTATCCTATCACTGACAGTGTTGCACTTCAGGATAGATCATGAAATGTTCTTTTTGACAATGAATGTGACGCCATTCCTCTGCAATTTCTCATTCCCAGCATTCCAGACCATATGATTGATTAAAAATGGCAAATACAAGTCCATTTAAGCTCACTAATGCCTAAGATATTGATGTTTATGTATTCCATTTCATTTTTGATGGCTTCTTATTTTCCTAGACTCATAGAAAAACATAGAAGGTGCAGGTAATTTACAAAAAGTAAACCATTACAAGCCTCAGGGGAAATATTGTTTAGAATGTGTAGACATCAGTGCAAGTTTGGGTCTATATTACATTTGGCACAGAATGGAGAGACATTTCTACTGTTGAACTAGAGAGAAAAATGATAAAAATTGTATTATAGGAATATCAAACTGTTTATTTCAGAAGGATGCACTGTTTAGTGCACAGACTGTAGACAGGAATCTTTAGTAGGAGACACCAATCATATATTGACAGCGAAGAAGCAATGAAAGATACTGAAAATGTGGAGGCAGAAAGTTCCATGTTGTAATATGAGAAAAAATAAACAGGACTGAGAAGAAAGAGGGAATATAGAGGACATAGGATCCTTAGTTCAACTTGTCTTAGGGGAAAAAAAAAAATTGGAGTACTCTCTGGGAAAAAGTGAAAATTATGAGAAGATATTTAATGTGATGATAGGCAACTGAGGAAATGGGGAAGATTTCTGATACAGTGCTTGGTTTTAAATGCATTCAGTTTGATACAGTAAAGGGACACTGTGGTATAAAAGACCAATATTTAGTCTTAAAATTTGGTCCTAAAATGGTAAATGCTTTGTGAGGCCAAGCCATTGATACAGTTCTAGTGATGATGCATAAAGGGAGATAAATTAGAGCTAATATACATATTTCCCTTTTATTTTTAAAACTGGCAAATCATTTTTTTTTTCAAGAAACGACTAAAAGAATAAGCTCAATTTTGGATGTAGTTGTCTTGTATCCAACACCTCTCCAGTATGTTATTATCTTTTGATAGTTGCTTATTCTCTATTGTTTTAAAATTATCATTTATTGAGTTCCTACTGTGTTCCAAACACTTTGCTCCATGCTTTTCATGCAATGTCTCATTTTTCGTATGAGAACAGTCTAACGAGATGGGTCCTCTTAATTTCCTTATTGTACACAATAGAATTCTGAAGTTGGGTTAGGTGATGTAGCTGAATCAGGCTCAAACACCTAAATGGCAAAGTCAGGATTAGATACATCCTGTCTGGCTTCAGGGAATGTACATGTAAGAGACTATACTGTTTCATTATTATGGATTCTTATGGATCTCCTTAAATGTCATTCAAATGCGGTGACAGCTGAGGTGTGGCTCCCTCAATATGCCCACCATTAGTTATTAGTTATTAGCAGGCTGCTTTCTGTCTAACCATGGTGCAGCTTGCCATCTCACTCCGAATCGTCTCTATTGCTACCTCTGTGTTGAACTCGTGATCTGGAAGAATGTGTAGGCTTTTATTCTACTCTTTTTGATAGAAATAATTACACTACTTAAGTGGTCGAAGTTTAGGGTGTACACTTATGTTCCAATAATGTGTACAAGGGTGCAGAGCAGAATTGAGGCACACACTGTATATTGCTGAGTAAAGTGGAATCAAAAGCTTTTATCTTGTTGGAAGTGGGTTAAAAAAAAAAAAAGGAGGAAGATTTGAGAGCTTCTGGAAGACAGCTTAAGTAGTTTTCAACAGCGCCTTTAAAGAACATTTTATGGCTTTGAATTCCAAGCTGATGTTAGAGAGCACCCACATTTAACAGAACAATTCAGCACTCTTTTATGTTTGTCTGCAGTAATCATCCAAATATAGGATGAAAAAAAAGAAAAATAGGATGAGGGAAGAGGAAATAAACATTGGCAAGTTACCCAAGGATTACAGTTAGCAATATGAGTACAAATGAAGACCAAAAGCTGAAGTGCATGTGAGATCTAGTGAGTTACCACAGATATGGAAAATTAAGGGGTGTCTAAAAAAAAATTTTTTTTTCTTTTTTCTGTGGTTACAGGGAAGTTACAAATAAAGTCATCATGGGTTGGTGGTAGATGTGAAGGAACTGGAGGCCAAAACATAGGTCAACAGCAGCATCAAGAAGAGCAGGGGATGGTGAACTAGAGACACTATGGTCATAGGAGGAATTTCATAATCATTCAAATGAACCTCGGTGTGATGATTCTTGGTGAACAAAGTGCAGTTGATATCATCATCACTAATTAGAGGAGCTTGGGGAACTAAGAGGCCATCATGAAGGTTAGAAATTGAATAGAGAGGGAAACCTTGATAACATTTTAAAGAGTAATGGAAATTTGGTAGGCAACAGTAATAAAACATACACCTTTCACCCTCATTGCTCCTCATAACACTCAGGAGATTACTTAATATGCTAGTCATTATTTTCTACTCTAATTGTTTATGCGTCTGCTCCCACACCAGAATGTTAGCTCTGCAGGGGCAAAGAATATATTTTATCATTCTTCTTTCCTGGGACATACTTAATAAACATTTGTGGGAACGGATGAATGGAAGGAGGATGGAAGGAAGGATAAATGAATGAATAAACTAATAAGTTTGGTATATTTCGAATGTTTGTGTTCAACAGAAATGCATCATTGAGTTATAAGGATGTACAATGGTGTAGATAGAAATATCACTGTTTCCATGAGCTAAAAAAAAATAATAATATATTTTATTGGAAAGGGCTTCTAAAGAAAGGGTGCTAACTGAGAAAAGGTAAAAATTGAGAAAAGTTTTTGTTTCAAGCATAGATGTAACATTCTGGAGCAGTATTTGAGAAGAATGGGTTTGGGATGAGGTATGTAGTTGAACTGAATTTAAATAAGATTGTGCGAGAAGCGATAGTCCTGGTCATGCATTGTTTAAAGTACTAGGCTGCTAACTGAACAGTGGGCAGTTCAAAACCTCTGGCAGCTCCTCAGGAGAAAGAGGTGGCATTCTGCTTTCCTAAAGATTTACAGCCTTGGAAACCCTAAGGGGCAGTTTTATTCTATCCTACAGGGTTGCTAGGATTGCTAGGAAATTCCTGCTGGCGTAGTGGCTAAGAGCTACAGCTGTTAACAAAACGGTTGGCAGTTTGACTCCGCTAGGCACTCCTAGGAATCTCTGTGGGGCAGTTCTACTCTGTCCTATAGGGCCGCTGTGAGTAGGAATTGACTCAAAGGCCGTGTTTTTTTGGTATAGGGTTGCTATAAGCTCTAACTGGCTTGATGACAGTCGGGTTTTTTTTGTTTGTTTGTTTGTGGGATAAGATAACAAAGAGGTACAGCTCACACGCCAGTGAGCTAGTGTAAGTAAGAGCAGTGAAGGAAGCAGAAACCTTGGCAGTAGGCTGGAGGAACCAATTTACCATGAAAGGAGCAATAAACAGATACAGTTAGTATTTTTTTATATATATATATCAGAGTTCGGCAAACCTTATCTATAAAAGGTGAGAGATAAGTATTTTAGGCTTTGCAGGTCATACAGTCTCTACTGCAAATACTCAACTTTGCTGCTGTGAATGAAAGCAGCCATAAGCAATTCATGAAAAAATGAGTATGGCAGTTCCAATAAAACATAATTTTATGAACACTGAGATTTGAATTTTTTGTAACTTTTATGTGTAATTAAATATTATTCTTCTTTCGATTTTTATCCAATCACTTATAAATGTATAAACAATTCTTAATTTCCTGGTCATACAAAAACAAGTAGTATGCCAAACTTGACCTATATGGTTTGGTAGGTATACACATATGCATATTTCTATATTATTTATCCTTGCCTATATATTTTTTTATATATTTTTTATATATTTGTAAATTACCATATCCATGCATACTCTCTTTCAAGGTTTGTTGACTCCTTTAAGAAAAAATTATTCTTAGTAGTAATGTTTCTTAAGAATTTAATTAGCAGTTTGATAAAAAGGAAGAAATTCTGCCCTAATGGCTATGAATGACACTTATCCAGTTTTTTTTTTTTTTTTTAGTAGTTGAATAAAGAGTAATCTTTTAGAAATAGTGCTGTTTTAGGTGAACATTTAGAATAAAAAGGGAAATAAAATGTTCTAACTTAAATATACTAAAAAAAAATAGACTATAACAAAAGCAACAACAAAACCTGGGTATGATAATATAGATACCCCTCTCCAGATATTTATTTCCTATTCCTGAGTAGGAGCTTTAGGTCAAACTTACTTTACATCAAACAAAAATAACAAGCACCACAATTTATTGAATTTCTATAAAGTCCTGGACGCTGAAGTGAGAGCCTTTTACATATGTATCCCCTCTAATTAGCAATGATCCCTAATGTAGATATTATCTTTACTATTTTATGCAAAATGAGTAACAGAGCTGGGCATTGAACCCTTTTTGGAACCCTATAGTCCAAAAGCCTGTGAGCTTCAGGAAATCAGGAGTGTTGGTTTCAGAAAGAGAGAGAAAATCAAGTGGTCAGAGGAGCAGCTCTAGGTGGTGTCAGGCCTACGAATTTGGGTTTTAAAATTAGTCAAGCGCAGCTCCACAAGGTAGTGGTTGTGGACCTTTGGAGAAGTTACTTATCTCTGCTGTGAAATGGAGATAAAAATAGAGTGGCTGTGAGCATATAATTTAAAAACTGTATGTGAAACACCTAAAACACTGTTAGGCATTTTGTAGTTCTCAATAAATTGAAGCTATAACCTGGCTCCAGGTTAGAAGAAACTAGAACCATGGATTGATTTTACCAGTCAGCAGAAGAGACCTTTGGGGGGTTACTGCCTAGTTACATCAGGAGACTTCTCTTTTACCTGCACTGATTTGCTCTACCTATTTCCCTACAGCATCCAAGTGTAACATTCTGTGCTATTATGGGTCCTTGGGATATGTGTACATTTGCTTATGTAAATGATCATTTTTATAGTTAGTAAGCATTCTGAAGTAAATATGCAAGCAATTTAAGTCAATTATGAAGAATGCAAAATCCAGGAGATGTGTCTTTTTCATTGTGTGATGTTAGTCTTGAAAATAAGATCTTAAATAGAAAACTTTATGACTGTATGCCACTTATCTCTGTAATGTAACCACACCCCTTTTTATTCTTTGAATCACCACCTTCTCATCAAACTTACAAAAACTCTGCTGGAACACAGCCAGAAAACAAAAAGTGCTTACCTTAAAATAAAATCAACTCCTTTGCAGTCACATTATAAATGGGTTCTATCGATGGCAATGGGTTTTTTGGATCACTGCAGGGACATCAGTCAGGGCTTAGGAAATGAGCAGCAGAGGACAGTGGTACACCATTAAAATGTTGCTCAGAATGGCCGATGACACGGGTGAGGCCACTAGAGGAAAGGTACGTCTCTGATTCAGGAGGATGCTATGGAGGGAGCCCAAGAATATAGGAAAATAGAGTGCCTCAATATAGCAGGAAGTTAAGATTCGATGGATATTTGCAAATCATATACTTTTGGAGAAGTAGAAAAGTGATAACACTGAACAGTCTGGGCTTTGTGACCATGGAGATCATAAGAAGAGAACTTTGAAATCACGCCACATTAGCGTTCCTTCATTTTATCATTGGCTGCTTTTCAAACAATTTCTTTCTTTTCTTTCTCACCCCTATTTTCCACATCACCTTTGATTCATTTATTCTTCTACTCTCTCTTTTTATATGAAATTTCTCTCTCTCTTTTTTTTTTTTTTTCTCTAGGTCATCTGATTAGAGCTAAAGCTATATCCTGGAGGCTTTATTTCCAATTCCATGGCCAGGTTATTTTATAACCTGCAACAAACTTAGCACTTCATAGAAGTGCTTGAGTATCAGAGCTGAAAGGGAACTTTAAGATCATTCACTTTAATATTCTCTCCTTTTACCGAATGAGAAAAGATGACATTAAAGCTTAGATAGGTGAAGAGAATTGTGCAATGTCAAGCAGTTTGTCAGTAGCAAAGTCAAACCAGAGACAGACATCCCGGTGACTACTTCAGAACTCATAATAGGGAACTATTCCGCTTTTAGTGCCATGAAAGCTGCTGGGACAATACTGGCTCTTGTGTTCTGTAAAGAACAATGTATAAAAGGCCCACAAGTACAGGCAAACTTATGTGGGAAACCACACATGCTTAAAAATGTCTGTGTTGATAATATAATTAGATGAAAGGGATTAGATGAACTCAAATGCTAAATGAATACAGATTAATACACTCTCATCAACACAATAATGAAAACCATCTTGTCTTTAAAAATACATATTTATGTCTCACAGAGACACATTAAATACAGTAAATTAAATAGAATGTGTGAGCGGATTTTCCAGTCTGAGAGTAGAAAGACATATATATGTGATTCATTTTCCTCACCATCCAAAATTAATGTAATAATAGAGGGAAAAAAAAAGATGAATTTTTTTAATGTCTATAGAAACTTAAATTAGTGCCTAATACTTTCCTATGTGTCAGGGGAATTTTGGCTAATCCAAATTGGAATGGAAGTCTACAACAAACCACGAGGACAATTTTAGCCAAGTAAACCCTTCATGGGAGCATTGTTCTCACACTGATAAAACTTCTTTTCCTCCCTCCTGACTCCCCACAATTGACTTATTCTGCATTTTAATTTTGGTACTGCAATGGTCAAAAAGGCAATTTTACTAGTATGTAAAAAGTATAGATGGAAGCCCTTTAAATCTGGTGCTATATAGTTAAACATAAGCACAAACAGGAGACAATTGGTCCTTTCTCTCACAGACCTAAATTAAAATTAAAAAAAGATAAGCTTTTCAGCCACAGATTAACATATGATTGGAGTAGTCACATTTATAGCAATAAAGATAAAGAGAATCAAGTTAAATTGTTACCCTGTACATTAGCATACAGCCGGATGGCACATTCAATGATGAGTTAACAGAGAGGGGAAAATCATACCTTTGAGATATTGAAAAAAATTTGTATTGTAAAAAGAGAACAAAGGATTGAACAAGTATAATGTGTGTGTGTCTTTTTGTGTGTGCTATAGAATTGCAATTTACATACAAAAACTGTAATATTTATATTTGTAGAGAGGAAAGTATCTTATTTATTTTTTGGTGAAAGTTTACATGGAAAGTTAGGTTCCCATTTGACCATTTCCACACAACTTGTTCATGACATTAGCTGTATTTATCACATTTATCAACATTTCTTTTAATGTGTCTATACCCATCCATAAGTGCTCAAACGCTCATCCTTTGGTTGTGGTATGCTCACTACATTTATATTCAGTGCTTCTTTTCATATTTTAAGGACACCATTCCATTTTACTCTGGGTTTTATAATTTCTAATGTGAAGTCAACTGTAAGTCTCAATGCCATTTATTAAAAGGAATGACAATTTTCTTAGATGGCATTGATGATATTCTCTTTGATGCTGGTTTTCAACAGTTTTTCTAATACATACCCAGGTATACTTATTGGTGAGTATGAATGTGTGTGTATGGTAAATGATGTCATTTGTCAACCACATTTTCCCTCCAAGAAGTGCTCATTCTCCCAACTTCTGAGAGTGTTAGCAGCCAATAATATTTCATTCAGTATCTCTTTTTGACTCTATTCAGAAGAGATTTACCTTAATTCAGTTCACACTCTCTTCATGGAACCTACTCACATTCATACATGAAAATCAAGTGAAAGAAAACATTTCATTATATTTAATCATTACCAGATGGCTATCCACAATATGTAGGTAAATCCTACAAATCTACAATAAAGTAGACAAAGGACTCAACTGAAATATGGACAATTTGAAAATGTAGACAAAATGTTTAGATTAGGCAATTCAAACTCTTTATAAGTTTATGGAGCAAAGAAAACCCTTATTATATGCCGATTGAAGTAAAAATTGGCTCAAACACTACGGAAACTTCTGTATTACTGGTAAATTTAAACTCTTTTCAGGTCCCCTCATAAACTTATCCTCCAGAGAAATTCTTGAAATATTTTGACCAGAATATATATTAAAGAATGTAGCAGCCTTGTTTATAGCATCACTTGGAAACAACCCAAATGTCCATTAGCAGTTAAACGGAGAAATAAATTTGCATCTGTTTATACAATTGAAGAATGTACAGCAGAAAAAATGAATTAGCTATAGCTATATTTTACTTATTTAAATTTTTTTTTTTTTTTACTTATTTTGGACTTATATCAGTTTGGTTGCTTCTCAATAAACATATTGATTAAGCAGCAAATCATCAAAAACTACACACAGAATGATTACCAAATGAAGCCAAACCCATTGCCACCTAGTTGATTCTGACTCATAGCAATCCTACAGGACAGAGTACAACCACCCCACACGGTTTCCAAGGAGAGGCTAGTGGATTCAAATTGTCAACCTTTTGGTTATCAGGAAAGCTCTTAACCACTGTGCCACTAGAGCTCCCACAGAATGATTACATCAATATAAATTTCAAAACTATTTAGAGCTAAACAAGATATTGTTAGGAATACATATGTATGTAACAAAACTATAAATAAAAACAAGGAACAATTAACAAAATAATCCAGACACCTATCACTGCTGAGGGAAGGTACTAGGGACAGGCTCACATAAGCTGCCCTTAAGATACTATTAAATTTTTGCTTCATAATCCAAAAAATAACATGGATATTAATTTTGTTTCTTCTTTCTTAATAAATGGTTTACCCATTTAAAAAATACAAGCTGTACATCATAATTAACCATTTTAAAAAGGAAGAGACCAGGGCATGAGAAATGGGTACAAAGCCCTACACAACTCTTTAAAGGTCTTTTGCTATGCAGAGGGGTAAAGAGCCAGAATTGCGGCTGGAAAAAAATACTGGTGTGAGTAAATTCTGTTGTTTTGATGCTGTTACTTTTCATAGGAGGTGTTTCATTATGTTAGAACTGATCCAGTAGAAAGGAATATAGAAAAAATATTTGTGATTTTATACCAGTTTTTTTTTTTTTCAGAATTAGACTACCAAGTCCTTCTTCCTAGTCTGTTTTAGTCTGGAAGCTCCACTGGAACCTGTCCACCAAAGGTTACCATGCAGTTATTTGAAATACCAGGGGCAAAGGTTCCAGCGTCACAGCAACACACAAGCCACAAAGGTATGACAGGTGTACCTCACCTGATGGAATACACAGGAATCAAATTGACTGCATCTGTGAAAAGATACAGTGGAATAGCTGAATATAATCAGCCAGAACAAGGCCAAGGGATGACTACAAAACAGACCATCAATTGCTGATATGCAAGTTCCAGTTGAAACTAAAGAGAATTAGAACAAGTTCTAGAGAGCCAAAGTATGGCTTCCAGCAGAATTTAGAGAACATGTCAAGAATAGATTCGATGCACTGAACACTAATGATTGAAAACCAGACAGGTTGTGGGAGGACATCATACATGTAGAAAGAAAGAGGGGATTAAAAGACAGCAAAGCAAGAAAAGACCAAAATAAATGTCAGAAGAAACTCTGACACTTTCTCTTGAACATAGAGCGGCTAAAGCTAAAGAAATAAATGATGAAGTAAAAGAACTGAACAAAAGATTTTAAAGGGCTGCTCCAGAAGACAAAGTAAAATACTATAATGACATGTGGGAAGAGCCAAAGATAGAAAACCAAAAGGCAGGAACACACTTGGCATTTCTCAAGCTGAAAGAATTAAAGAAAAATTCAAGCCTCAAGTTGCAATAGTGAAGGATTCTATGTGGAAAATATTAAACAGTTCAGGAAGAATCAAAAGAAGATGGAAGTAATACGCAGCCATTGTAGCAAAAGAATTGGTTGATGGTCAACCATTTCAGGAAGTAGCATATAATCAAGAACCTACGGGACTGAAGGAAGAGGCCCCATCTGCACTGAAGGCACTGGTGAAAAACAAGTCTCCAGGAACTGACAGAATACCAATTGAGATGTTAACAACTAACGGAAGAGGCACTGGAAGTGTTCATTCATCTATGCCAAGACATTAGGAAAACAGCCACCTGGCCAACTGACTGGAAGATATCCATATTTATGCCTATTCCGAAGAAAAGTGATCCAACTGACTGTGAAAATTATCAAATAATATCACTATAATCACATAAAAATAAAATTTTGCTGAAGATCATTCAAAAGTTTTTGCAGCAGAACATCAAGAAGGAACCAGCAGAAATTCAAACTGAATTGAAAAGGATGTAGAACAGGGGCTATTATTGCTGATGTCAGATGAATCCTGCCTGGAGGCAGAGAATACCAGAAAGATGTTTATCTGTGTTTTATCGACTATGGTAAGGCATTTGACTGTGGATCATAACAAATTATGGATAACATTGCAAAGAATGGGAATTCCTGAACACTTAGCTGTGCTCATGAGGAACTGTACTTGGACCCAGAGGCAGTAATTTGAACAGAACAAGGGGATATTGCATGGTTTAAAGTCAAGAAAGGTGTATGTCATACTTATTCAATCGGTATGCTGATCAAATAATCCAAGAAGCTGGACTATATGAAGAACACAGCATCAGGACGGGAGGAAGGCTCATTAATGACCTGCAATATGCAGATGACACAACCTTGCTTGCTAAAAGTGAAAAGGACTTCAAGCACTTACTGATGAAGATCAAAGACCACAGCCTTCAACATGGATTACACCTCAACATAAAGAAAACCAAAATCCTCACAACTGGACCAGTAAGCAACATCATTACAAATGAAGAAAAGAATGAAGTTGTTTAAGATTTCATTTTACTTGAGTCCACAATCAACATCCATGGAAGAAGCAGTCAAGAGATCAAATGATACATTGCATTCAGCAAATCTACTGTGAAAGATCTCCTTAAAGTGCTAAAAACAAAGATGTCACTTTAAGGACTAAGGCTTGACCTAACGCATAGTGTTTTCAATCTCATATCCATGTGAAAGCTGGACAATGAATAAAGAAGATGAAAGAAAAATTGATGCCTTTGAATTACGGAGTTGGTGAAGAATATTGAATATGCCAAGGACTGCCAGAAGAACAAACAAATCTGTCTTGAAAAAAGCACAGCCAGAATGCCCATTAGAAACAAGAACGACAAGACTTCGTCTCACATACTTTGGGCATGTTGTCAGGAAGGACCAGTTCCTGTAGCAGGGCATTAGGCTGGGTAACATAAAGGGTCAGTGAAAAAGAGGAAGGCCCTCAGTGAGATGGATTGACGCAGCAGCTGTAACAGTGGAATCAAGCATAACAACAATTGTGAGGATGGCGCAGGACTGGGCAGTGTTTCTTTCTGTTGTACGTATGGACACTATGAGTCAGGACTGACCTGAAGACCTTTTATAGACAACGACATTATTTCATAAAGCTGTAGACTTCCACTGAACTTAATGAGAATAGTGTATCAGGTACTCCTCAGTTTTACCCGGACTGAAGAACAGGTATTTGTGTTACCTTGGCCAAGCCATTCACCAGGTATAGACTCCGATTCCTGAGTAAAAAATGATGAAATTCACCTCCAAATTTATGGTATTTTAAAATTTAAAAGAGGGTGGTATATGAAATTTACACGAATATTTCATAGTCCTAGAGGATTTTTTATAAAGAATTTGAAAATAAGTATCTAATAGCACTTTAATTGGCATTAAATATGCATATTTTAACCATAAATCTAACGATAAAACTTTTTAATTATGATCAGTTAAAAACATCTCAGATAGAAGAAATCTTAGTTTTTAATTTTCATAGTTTATTGTATTCATTTCCTAGGGTAGCTAAACACCACTCTGACCCATTGCCACGGAATTGATTCCAACTCATAGCAATCCCATGTGACAGAATAGAACTGCCCCATAGGGTTTCCAAAACTGAAACCTTTATAGAAGCAGACTGCCACATCTTTCTCCCATATATGTATGTATACTCTTCTAGAAAATATATATTTATATATATACATAATATGTATATATTACGTAAGAGTAAAAATCCACACTTGTCAGTACTGTTTTCTCTAAGAGCTCCACCTCTAAACATTGATGAGGAAGCGTTCTGTGTGCCCAAGTACTGGATGGCAGGATTCAAGGCAGAAGTGAAGGAATGTTTCTCCAATAATCTGGCAATAAATCATGCATCTGAAATGCTTTATGGTTGGAAATGAGGAAATGAGGAACTTCTCCTAAATGGATTGCAGTGTACCCTACATCATTCTGTCTTTATTTCCTCACTGTACACATACATAAATGCCCCATTACAATTGACGAGAACTTACATGTTGACATGAATGTGTTTTTAATGAAATCAGTTGATATATTTTTGTCAGTTCCTGAAAGGACTCCCCTCACCCCGTTAGTCAGATGGAGGGAAAATAAAAAGCAATTTCACTAGGCAGAAACTTTAGGGTCCTTTCTCTTATAAGATATTTTTGCCTTTGGATAGTTTCCCCTGTTGTTTTAGACATTCAAACAACCCAGGGACTCCTGTAAAGCTGAAAGAAGTGAGATTGTACTAAAAAGCAAGGAAATGGATTTCTGCCAGTCAATTCAAAACTGCTTTGAGAAGGAAAACAGTAATTTAAAAAATTGAAAAGACCATCTTAATTACGAGTTAGTTCAACCGGTGCTTTAATCTTTCTAAAATATGCAGAAGAAAAATACACTGAATGTGGACTTAGAGTTAAACATGATAAATTGAAGGAAGAAATTTATTTCCTGTTTCTCTGCCAATTTCATTGTAATAAAAATTAAAGAAAGAAAACTGGTCCAATTAAGTCTAACTCGTGGTAACCTAATGTTTTTCAGAATAGATCTGTGCTCTATGGGGTTTTCAACGGCTGATTTTTTTTTTGGGGGGGGAAGTAAATAGCTAGATCTTTCTTTTGAGGCATCTCTGGGTGGACTTGAATCTATAGCCTTTTGTTTATCAGCTAAGCACATTAATAATTTGTGCTACCCAGGGACTCCAAATAAAAATTAAGGGGAGCAGTAAAGGTATAAACAAGTAAGGACTGGGAATACAAGTTTATGCACCAGTGGCCCAATATGTCAACAGTGTCCAGCAAGATGGAAGATGACAGAAGAGGATTATTAACTGGCTTAGTAGGTTTTTTTTTTTTAGTAGGTAAGAGGAGCCTTATCTGAATTCACAGATCAGAGTGAGTGCCTACAGAAGACAGTGACACTAAGAAGCAAGTTTTACTGAACAAAAATTTTAAAAAACTTGGCTTGAAGGCATAGGTTACCAAGTATATTAGTTTCCCATGGCTTCTGTAACAAGTCTCCACAAACAGATGGCTTAAAATAACAGAAATTTATTCTTTCAGCCTTCTAGAGGCTGGAATTCCAAAATCAAGATATCACTAAGGCCGTGTTCCCTGGAAAGCTCTAGGAAAGAATCCTTCCTTGTCTCTTCTAGCTTCTAACAGTTGAAGACAATCTTTGGTGGTCCTTACCTAGTACATTTTTCATCATGCCAATCCCTGCCCCCATCTTCCCATGGCCTTCTCCCATATATGTTTGCATCCAATTCTCTTTGTGTAAGGACACCAGTCATATTGGATTTATGGTCCACTTTTTTTTACTCCAATATGACTTCATCTTAACATGATTAAATCTGCAAACACCCTATTTCCAAATAAGGTCATATTGATAGGTTCTGGGTGGACATGAATACTGCGGAGGGTTGCTATTCAATCCAATATACTGAGGAAGATGAAGGAAAAACCTCAACTTCAAATCAGAGAAATTACTTTAAACCCTGTCATCAGAGAATTGCATCCCTTGGTGTCCTCCTTTACCTATTTGCCTTGCTCCCAACCTCACAGTCATGTAACTAATCTCACCTAATTTGTCAGAAAGTTTTTTGTCAAATGTTGTACTTGAGGGCCTCTGAAGTTCTGGGTACAGTGGCAGGGGAGGGGAACATGGAGAACTAACGTGACAGAATGAAAACACAAAAAGTGAAAGCTGAAACTGGATGACAAGACATGTTAGGTCCCTTCCGTTGCCATGCAGTCATTCTACATCCTCCCCAAAATGGAGACTGGAGGGTGGATTCTGAAGAAACTCAAGGTTATGGAAAATATAAATAATTAAATAAATTTGAAAAATAGCTTTAAAAATCTGGAATTTGGTAGCTTCCTTAGAAAAATCCAGCTCTCCACCCAATCGCCTTATGCTCTATTCCTCTAGTCAGCATAGGTCATCCATTAACTTCTACTTACAGTCAGATTTTCATTGACTTATTCTCAATTATAAATAGTCAATGATCACCAGATATTTAAAAGGGCTTACATGAGTGGCAGAGGCATTAAAAAATGAAGTTGAACAAACCAAACAGTACAGGAAGCAGAAGAAAAACTATGCAATCAGTAGCTCAGCAATATAACATAAGAGGTCCAATTAACTACATAAAAGCAGAGCACTTCTAAAAAATTCAAAAAAAATAATAATTTGAAATCAGAAAAAAAAGAACTGAAGTAACAACAGAAAAATAGTAAAAAAAAAAAAAAGGTTTGAACATGTAGTCAAGAAATTCTAGAAAATAGAACAAAAAAGACAGTGAATGGACAGTAAGAGAGTAAATGCAAAGAGGTCAATGACCAGAGATAATAGGAATTTTAAACAAAGAAGAGATGAAAAAAGGAAGTAGGGAAATTTCAAATAAATAATAGATAACCGTTTACAAGAACTGAATTACATGAATTTTTAGACAGAAATATCCATGTGTGTATAATACATTGAATGATACAAAGCTCACAGCAAGTCAAATTCTCATGAAATTTTAAAATATCAGGAATAAAAAGAAACATCCCAAAAGTATTCAGAGGGGCAGGTGAAATAAGTTATAGGCAAAAGAACTGAAAATAAAAATAACAATTTTTTTTTTTTTTCTTAAGAGAAACATAGGGTTTTGGAATAAAATGGACTTCAAATCTGAGAGCAACTTATTTAAACTGGAATTTAATCCTTTGGCAAGTATCAGTTAGTAATAAAGACAAAATAAATCTATTTTTAGTCTTGTGGAGATTAAATTTTGCCTAGAATGTCATTCAGTACAGTACAATACAACATAACATAACCCAAGTTTCTCAGGACTAAAGGAAATAGGAAGACAGAGGAACAGAAGGGAAGGTGTCTAGAAAAATAACAGAAACGATAGAGTATTTGGTACTATGCTGGAACCTTGGGAATAACTATTACTAGATTTTGGGCAGATCTATTTTATTATTTTTTTCTTTTTCTTTTTGGCAGATCTATTTTTAAAAATGCTTTAAGAGAAAGGAAATCTACTCAGGAGACACTCCTTGTCTCATCAGTATTTTTTAGTATTAAAAAAAGTAAATAAAAATTTGGACTTAACTTGCTTAAGAATGGAAACCCTAGTGGAGTAGTGGTTAAGAGTTAGGCTGCTAACAAAATGGTCAGCAGTTTAAATCCACCAGGCGCTCCTTGGAAACTATGGAGGAGTTCTACCTTGTCCTACAGAGTCGCTATGAGTTGGAATCAACTCGATGGCTGCGGGTAATGGATAGCTTAAGAACGGAGAGTTGGAAGTTGTGTAGAGGTATAGAACAGCATAGGCTCTCAACAGCCGTAAAAGTCAGTAAATATGATCTAAATCTATTAATCGTTAAATAAAAATTAAAAAACAATTAAAAGCAAATTACTTAGAAATGTGAAAACAAAACACTGAAGGACATAAGTAAAAAACTGAATGTGGTAGCCTCCAAAGATCAGGACAGGTGGATGGGGGAAGTTGAAGCAGAAGACTGTTGTATTTTATAATGAACATCTGACTTACTGTTTGATGTTTCAAGTGTGAATGTATGACTTAGGTAAAACTAAAAACTAAATAGAAAATAATAGAAAGTACTGTTTAATACAGAGGCTATATTTGGGTTTGAAACCAGTAAATTGGTCTCTGGCCAATCCAACTCTGTGTAGTAGGCATCATGTGTTCCCAAGCTTGTTTGAAGTCATCAGTGATAATGACTGACAACATGTTCTAATTTCATAAATGTATTTAAATTTCCATATGGCTTCCTTGGCAAGAATCAGGATTCTAGCATACTATGAGTTTGCAGATGGCCTGTCTTAACCTGAGGACTGTAAAGCAGAGCTTTCTGGTCTACTCAGACAGGAGCTCTGACTTGTTTTTACTAACAGGAGTAGGGCTCTCTCGTTTTTGCTACTTCAAGGTCACACACTGTCAAGCTTAATTAGTGAGAGTGGTTTAATGGTTCTACCTTTCTTGGAGAATTGCAGTAAGCTAAGTGGCCATGTACCTTAAAATTTATGTGTATGTTACTTAAATTACTACAACAAGAGAACTGCTCAAAATAGTGCTTCTGGGACAAACTTCCAGGTGTATCATTGCGAGAAAACTTGCACAAGTTTAATTTCAAGTTTTCCCTTGATCACAAATAGAAAAATGAGATTGTATTTTCTCCCTCTTTTTTTTTTTTTATTTTCTTCTTCTTCCAGGAAGCATAAAAATGCAACTAAATGTTCTCATAACTAAATTCCACTGTCTTATGCATTGCTATGGAAGGCAGGAGAAAGCAGGATGCTTCTAGTTTTGTCATCCACCTTTAGAAAAAGACTAAATACATTACTGGTTTAAAAAAAAAAAAAGATTGCTTTCCCCTTCCACTTCTGCTTTAACTGGTGGGTGGAAATAATATACTCACCTACTGTTCTCTATTCTACCATAGCTACTGCCCTTCATGTACATTTATTGATAATAATGAGGGTCATATGTGAGCAGTCCTGACTGCTGCACAGATGTAATAATTCCATCTCTAAGACTGAGGGTGGCTGTAGCACAGAATAATAAAAAAAAACTGGTCATCTTCAGAGTGAATCCAACTGAATATGGGGCTTGTTTGACCTGCTTTGTCTTCTCTGGTTTCCCTCCTAATTGTCTCCTTCTCTCCCTACAAATCACCACTAAAAAGAAGATTAAATTGCCTCTGGTCCTTGGCAGCCTAAAGGAAAGCAAACAAAAACAAAATTCCTTCTCTCTTAGAATGGCACACCTTAGACATCTGCTTTTAGAAGCTGAACACCGTTGGTTGTTTCTGCATGTCATTACCTTTCCTCACTCCTCCATATCTCTTCCCCCTAAAATGTGCTCCTCTTTCCCTTCTCTCTGTATGCTTGCACATATTGTTGTTCCATCTGAAATGGTGTTCCTCAGCCTTTTCTCTTCTCTGTCAATTACATTTACCCAGATAACTACTTCTGGACTAACTCATACCTTCATTTTATACAAACGTTTTCTCAAACCTACTCTGTTACACACACACACACACACACACACACACAGACATACCAGGCCATTAAATACCCTTTCTCTATACCTTCAGTGCAACCAGGATTATCTATATTACATGCAATTTACAATCATTTACTTCTCTGCCTCCCACATATTTTCATAACCTTAGGTTCTAGACTAGGTTCTGGCACATAAAGCACTCAGTAAATACTTGTTCCATGAATGAAGTTTAAGGGGGCTGACATTTCATTGTTAAAATACAATCCATTTAAGGAAACTTTTTATACCTGTTAAATATTCAAATAACCTTGGGAGGTAATATGTTAGCTGTTTTCAATCAACCAAACTTGAATGGAAACAGTGTTTATGATTATAGGCCTCCTCTTTCTTAATTTAAAAACAAAAAAAAGGAAGGAAATGAAACAAAAAAGGGCAGAATTCACAAGGAAAAAGGACAAAGTGCGAGAAAGATGCCAGAACTTTTCATGGTTTTCACAGACTAATTTTGCCCAGAGCTCTCTGTGTGGAAATAGAGGTAAGGGTGGGTTCCATCTAGACAGTAACAATAACTGTGTCTTCATATCATCATGGTCACTGTTCTTTCCAAAACCAGGTATTTAAACCACCTGTTAAGGCCTAAGGTCATTAAATTTAACTACAACATTTTAGCTCAGAAACCTTATCTGCATTTCATATTACATGAGTTCAACCAAACTACATCTGGTGCTATCTGGAAAGAAAACTTGTTGACTGTATAATTTTCAAACTATGTTGCTGTTGTTAGGTTCCTTCAAGTCAGTTCTGACTCAAAGTAACACTATGTACAACAGAACGAAACACTGCCTGGTCCTGTGCCATTCTCATAATTGTTGGTATGTTTGAGTCTACTGTGGCAGCCACTGTGTCCACCCATCTCATTTAGAGTCTTCCTCTTTTTTGTTGATCTTCTACTTTACCAATCATGATGTCCTTTTCCAGGGACTGGTCTCTCCTGATAACATGTCCAAATGTGTGAGACGAAGTCTCACCATTCTTGCTTCTAAGGAACACTCTGGCTATACTTCTTCCAAGACAGATTTGTTCTTTTTCTGGCAGGTCATGGTACATTTGATATTCTTTGCCAAGGGCATAATTGAAAGCTGTCAATTCTACTGTGGACTTCCTATTCATTGTCCACCTTTTGCATGCATATGAAACGATAGAAAATACTATGGCTTGGGTCAGACACACCCTAGTACTCAAAGTGATATCTTTTCTCTTTAATACTTTAAAGAGGTCTTTTCCAGCAGATTTTTCCAGTGCAATATTCTGTTTGATTTTTTGACTGCTGCTTCCATGGATGTTGATTGTAGATCCAAGTAAGGCTAAATTATTTACAATATCAATATTTTCTCCATTTTTCATGAATTGCTCATGGGTCCAATTGTAAGGATTTTTATTTTCTTTATGTTGAATTGGTATTCATACTGAAGGCTGCAGTCTTTCATCGGTAAGCGCTTCAAGTCCTCTTCATATTCAGCAAGCAAGTTTGTGTCATCTGCATATCACGGGTTGTTAATGAGTCTTCCCCCAATTCTCATGCCACATTCTCCTTCATATAATCCAGCCTCTCAGGTTATTTGCTCAAATAAGCATGGGATAAGTATGATGAAACGATACAACCCTGACACATACCTTTCCTGACTTTAAACCATGCAGTATCCCCTTGTTCTGTTCAAAGGACAGCCTCTTGGTCTAAGTACAGGTTCCTCATGAGCACAAATAAGTATTCTGGAATTCCCATTCTTCACAATGTTATCCATAATTTGTTATGATCCACATAGTGGAATGTCTTTACATAGTCAATAAAACACAGGTAAACATCTTTCTGGAATTCTCTGCTTTCAGCCAAAGTCTGTCTGGCATCAACAATGATAGCCCTCTTTCCAAGTCCCTGTCTAAATCTGGCTTGAGCTTTTGGCAGTTCCCTGTTGATGTATTGCTACAACCACTTTTAAATGATCTTTAGCAAGATTTTACTTTATGTGATGTTAATGCTATTTTCCTATAATTTCTGCGTTCTTTTGGATCACTTTTCTTTGGATTGGTCACAAATATGGATCTCTTTCAGACAGCTGTCTTCCAAATTTCTTGAATAGATGAGTGAGCACTTCCTGGGCTGCATCCATTAGTTGTAACATCTCAGTTGGTATTCTCTCAATTCCTGGAGCCTTGTTTTTCAACAATGCCTTCAGTGCAGCTTGGACTTCTTCCTTCAATACCATCAGTTCTTGATCATATGCTACCTTCTGAAATGGCTAAACGTCAACAAATTATTTTTGCTACAGTGACTGTGTATTCCTTTTATCTTCTTTTGATGCTTCCTGCGTCATTCAATATTTATCCTGTAGAATACTTCAATATTGCAACTTGAGGCTTGATTTTTTTCTTCAGTTCTTTCAGCTTGAGAAATGTTGAGTGTGTTCTTCCCTTTCGGTTTTCGACCTCCAAGTCTTTGCACATTTCCTTATAACACTTTGCTTTGTTTTCTCGAGCCACCCTTTGAAATTTTCTTTTTAGTTCTTTTACTTCATTTCTTTCTTTCACTTTAGCCATTCTACGTATAAGAGCAAGTTTCAAAGTCTCTTCTTACAACCACTTTAGTCTTTTCTTTCTTTCCTGTCTTTTTAACAAACTTTTTGCTTTCTTCTTGTATGATGTCCTTGACTTCATTCCACAACTCAAGTGGTCTTCAGTCATTAGTGTTCAATGCATTAAATTTATTGAGATGGTCTCCAATTTCAAGCGGGATATACTCAGCGTTGTATGTTGGCTCTCATGAACCTGCTCCAGTTTTATTTAACTTCAACTTGAATATGCATATGAGAAATTAATGGTCTGTCTTGCAGTCAGCCCCTGGCCTTGTTCCAGCTGATGGTATTGAGCTTTTCCATCCTCCCTTTCCACAGATATAGTCAATTTGATTCCTGTATTTTCCGTCTGGTGAGGTCCCCATGTATAGTCACAATTTACGTTGTTGAAAAAGGTTTTTGTAGTGAATAAGTCATTGATATTCCAAAATTCTAGCATGTGATCTCCAGCATCATTTTTGTCACCAAGGCCATATTTTCCAACTACCCATCCTTCTATGTTTCCAGCTTCTACATTCCAATCACCAGTAATTATCAATGCATCTTAATTGCATGTTTGATCAATTTCATACTGCAGAAGTTGGTAAAAATCTTCAGTATCTTCACCTTTGGCATTAGTAGTTGGTGGGTAAATTGAATAATAATCTTATTAATTGGTCTTCCTTGTAGGCCTATGGATATTATCATCGACAGCATTGTACTTCAGGATAGATCTTGAAATGTTCTTCTTGGTGATGAATGTGGCCCCATTCCTCTTCAATTTGTCATTTCCAGCATAGTAGACCATATAATTGTCTGATTCAAAATGGCTAATATCAGTCCATTTTAGCTCACTAATACCTAGGATATTGGTCTTTATTTTACCCATTTCATTTTTTATGGCTTCAAATTCTAGATTCATACTTCGTATAATCCATGATCCAATTATTAGTATATATTCACAGCTATTTCTTCTCATTTCGATTCCTGCCTCTTCAGCAAATTAAAGTTCCAATAGCTTTACCTCATCCCTATCATTAAGGTTAACTCTACTTTGAGTCACAATTGACTCAACAGCAACGGGATTGGTGTGTTTTCTACTTTGAGGAGGCAGCTCTTTCCCGGTTGTATTTTGAGTGGCTTCTAACCTGAGGGGCTCATCTTCTCTCACTATATCAGACAATGTTCTGCTGCTATTCACAAGATTTTCACTTGCCAAATGTTTCAATACTAGACCACCAAGTCTTTCTTCCTAGTCTCTCTTAGTATGGAAGCTCTGCCGAAACCTGTCCACCATAGGTGACCCTGCTGGTATTTGAAATACTGGCGGCATAGCTTCCAGCATCACATCAACACACAAGCCATCACAGTATGTCAAACTGACAGATGCATGAGGGTTTAAATTATAGATATACAAATTATCAAATCTCAAATGAGCATGGGATTTTTCATATTTAAGATTTTTCTCTTTCCTTTCAAAATACCCAAGTAAACATTATTTTAGAGACTGATAGATTGAATGTCACAGTATTGAAATTATTTTACCTTGATTAATCACATTATTTTACTTGACTAAAAAGTAACATAAAAACATCTACTCCAATTCTCAGCAACTCCATTTTCTATTTTATATACTCTGGACAAACACTCAAACGTATAAACAGACACAACTTTAAAAATGCTACAGGTTTATTGGATGTTTTATAATTAAAGGTCTGATTATTTTGGATACTATTTCCCTATGGTTTCAATTTGTGAAATAAGGGAGGGATTAATGACATCTTTCCAAGTCTAAATATCTGGATTCTCTATTCCAAGCATAAAGGGACTCGTTTAATTTTTATAGGAAAAGGCATGTTTTGATATTTCTAGATGATTTATGTGACATAATGCTGTGTAGGT
This sequence comes from Elephas maximus indicus, assembly GCF_024166365.1. NCBI lineage: Eukaryota > Metazoa > Chordata > Mammalia > Proboscidea > Elephantidae > Elephas > Elephas maximus. The sequence continues at coordinate 53,342,930 of NC_064835.1, forward strand.
GCCAGAGTTTCTCTGTATCCTGATACTTGGGTGGATGTAGACGGCTTCCTTTGCAAATACCACATCCTGTAGGGTCGCTCTGAGTCAAAATCGACTCAACAGCAATGGGTTTTGGTTACAATAATCAGTAATTTGGATCTGGTGGGTGAGGATGAGATGAGAAATAAAGACAGCTGGGGTGCAGGTGTGTGTTTGTTTCCCTGAATTTAGTGACACACACTCAAACTGATGAGGAAGAAATGCACAAATGGATTTATTCCAGAGGTCAGAATGAAGACCACTTTTTTGGATTATTAAGAGCAAACTAGGGGCTCAGTATCAAGGTTTTTTTTTTAAGTTGTGAGTTGTGAGTTAATAGATTATTTTTCATAGGAGGTTTCCAAAGAGTTTTTCCAACACACTACCAAGGCTTCATGTGATTCAATAAAAGCTTCTAAACTGGCTGAATATCAAGTCATCTGAAGTGTCTTTCCATACATTCCTAGACCTCACCTGAATCCTACAGATTCAAAATTTTTATGAATGAAACTTAGGCTTCTGCTTTCCTCAGTTGTTTCTGAAGTGTTCAATTTGGCATTGCTCTGTATACCAGCATTTGGGAACAACTTCTTTATATGCTTCAGGTCCCTTTCAAATTTAGTGCTCCATAATTTTAATATTCTGAGCCTGGGTGGAGAAGGCTGGGCAACTGTTATAAATAGATTAATCTCTTCAATTTCTAATGAGTCAAATTAAATGTATATATATAGAGAGAGAGAGAGAGAACAACTTTGAAGTCTCTAGGCACTCTTTTGTACCATATTCTCAAAAAAAAAAAAAAGAATCAGATCCTTGAATAATAACATTCATAGGAAAATAACCACACTGTGATTTATTAAATGAACAATAGCAACAGTAAGCAGTCATCATCGAGTCAGTCCTGACTTATGGCAACCCCACATGTGTCAGAGTAGAATTGCTCTTCATGGGGCTTTCAATGACTGATGTTTTAGAAGTAGATGTCCAGAATTTTCTTCTGAGGCACCTCTGGGTAGACTTGAACTGCCAATCTTTTGGTTAATAGCCAAGAACTTAATCATTTATGCCACACAAAGAATCCAATTAGATGGGTAGATGCACATTATTTATTTGGCCATTATGTATATAGTTCCAGCTATGTAACTCGACTTGGAATCTTATTGTTCATAAGATTCCATTATTTGCACACTCCCTTCTTGGCTTTTGATATCAGCAAAATCTCATAATGAGAAAATATGTTCACCTTTAGCTGAATCATCCTGTTTGGATCAAACAGCTCTAGAAACTCCCTTCTTAGCTGATAAAGTTATTGCCATTTATGGACACTATCATCTCTGTCTGGGATTATGCTTCATTATTCTGCAATTGCAGGGTTAGCCTTTGCATTTGATCAGAGCAAAGTACCAGCAAATTCTTCCATAAAACCTATTAACTCCACTAATTCTTTGCACCTTTTGAATGCAGGGGGATTTGGTTCCTAATTTTATTTCCAAGATGCTCCATGTGCCAGTACATTAGCAAATTACACCTGATGTGTGGCCTTGGTGTTGGTTGAATTTTTTATTGGCTCTATTAGCCTTTCCAGATTGTCATACCATTTCTTTCCTCCTGCTGCTTTTTGAGTATTTGCTCAAAAACGAGATGCTGTGCTTCCTGGCTTATCTCCTAATGAAGCTGATGGTAGCCCAGGATATATAATGGCTAATTCTTCTGGCTTTATTTTAAATTTATCACTCTGTCCTCTGCAGAAACCACATTTTGCCCAGAAAAATGGAAGCACAGGTGGTTTCTCCGGAATACTTGGATCTCAGGCCCTAAGTCCTTTGCCAAATTAAAGTTCAATAAATTTTCCTCTTTATTTGTCAGGTTAATAAATTGGGTCACTTCTTATCGTTGGAATGGACTCAACAGCAACAGGTTTGGTTTAATTTTATTATTAGAAGAAGAGATGTTAAATAGCAATCTCTCACACCAGGAATGAGGAGAGCTGAATTCAAATCCAGTCTCTAAGCCTTAGGGAAAGTGTTTTCTATTTTCTTTTGGCTTATATTTTTGTGTGTGCTTACTTTTACCATTAGGTTCTAAAGTCTTGAGGAATAGATTAAAATCTGAACTAAGAAGAAATAGACCAAGAAATATATTGTCCTGCTCATAGTCTATGGAAAAAGTCTCTTTGCAGGGAAAATACGGTCTCTTCCAATGTTTAAGAGTTGACTCTTGGGCTTGAGTTGGGTAAGGATTCAATTTTATTTAGAACAAAGTAGAAATTGCCTCTATGGGTGAAGTCCTGTTTTAAACACTTTATATGCAAAGGTGATTCTTCTTCCTCTCCCCCATAATTCATGTTCTACAAAATTGTACAGAAAAATAACAGAATTTATAAGTGAAATATAGTTGGAGTAGATCACTGAAAACCTATGCAACTTTTTAACCAGTTCACTACCAAAAATATTAACAATCCTATAAGGTGTATGCAAACAATTTAAAAGATATTTTAAAATGTTAATTAAAAAAATATCATAGTACATATAGAATTTATCTTTTAATAAAAGTTAATATAGCTTGATGGAAAAGGGTATAAGGGAGTGCTGAGTCTGCTGAACCATGAAGACAAAGGCAAAATATACAGAGATTAAGAATAATCAAAAACTTTAAGAGAAAAAAAATGACCAAATTGAACCAGAAAAAAAGAATTGGAGTGAATGTAATTTTGAGCTCTAATACAGTTTGCTATGCTCAACTGTGCTAGTGTACTTTGCATTAAGCTGCTGTTATATAATATATATAAAAAAATTTTTTTGGTATATAATAGCTCATAATATATACAGACTGGGTAAAATCATGTATGACTCCATATAACTTTCTTAGTTACTAATATCATGTAAACTAATTCAGGAAATTAGTGGCAGAAACTGGAACTGTATCAGATCTTACAGGCTGTTCAGTCTTCACAAGAATGCCTATGAAGTAGTTTCTCTGACTATTCATATTTCACTGAGGAGAAATCTTAGAAGTGAAAAACTATATTCTCTCCAAGAGAATCCATAATGTGGAAGCATTAAGATTAGACACAGAAAACTTTGGCTCCAGAATCCACGTATTTGACTTTAATGCTCTGTAGCCCATAAATAGAATCTACACATCTTTGGAAAGCTTCTTTAGAAATCAGGATCCTAGTCTCTTTATCTCATTCAATAATAAATAAAACTAAAATGTTGGAAATGATATGCACAAATTTTAACTTAGGTTGAGTTGTCTAAGAAACATACAGGAGAAGATGTTCAGTAGGAGTAGAAAGTGGATAAATGGAAAATTGGCTTGAATTTTAGGAGAAAGTTAGGGATTGGAATAAAGAGGAAAAAACAATCACCCATTAAGAGGTAGTGACTGGAACTGCAAATGTGATTGCTATTACTCGGTACTGGCTAGGTTGTTATTTAATAAAACGAAGTCTAGGTTACACTCATGGGAATGACCAAAATTAAAGTCTAAAGTATGTTAGAATAGACAGAGACAGTAAAGCAGTAGAGGTAAAATAAGTGTCCAACGAAACCCAAAACTAAACCCATTGCTGTCAAGTTGATTCCAACTCACAGCGAACCTATAGGACAGAGTAGAACTGCCCCATTGAGTTTCCAAGGAGCGGCTGGTGGATTTGAACTGCTGAGCTTTTTTTTTTAACAGCCATAGCTCTTAACCATTGCACCACCAGGAGTCCAAATAAGAGCCCAGAGCAGTCTAAATAAAAAATTTAAAATGAAGTTTTAACAAGTATATATATTTTAAAAAATATTCACAATATATATTAATCTAAAATTAGTCAACATAAGATCCTAGGAAGTCAACAAATTAACTTTAAATGGAGGACAAGACAGAAAAGGAGTAAGAGAGTTGACTTTACAAAGAAGTCTAGTAGAATAAAAATGGATAGAGGCCATTGACTTTGTAAACTAAAAAACATAATTTGATGTATCTACATGAGTTGCAGTATTGAAGGATTCTGTGGGCAAGATATTGAATGATGTAGGAAGCATCAAAAAGAAGGTGGAAGGAATATACAGAGTAAATGTACCAAAAATAATTGGTCGACATTCAACCATTTCAGAAGGTGTCATTTGACAAAGAACCAATGGTATTGAAGGAAGAAGTTCAAGCTTACCTGAAGTTATTGGAGAAAAACAAGGCTCCAGGAATTGACGGAATACCAAGTGAGATGTTTCAACAAATGGATGCAACGCTGGAAGTGCTCACTTGTCTATGCCATGAAATTTGGAAGACAGCTACCTGAACAACTGACCAGAAAATATCCATATTTGTGTCCATTTGTGTCATCTGACAGAATGTGGAAATTATCAAGTAATATCATTAATATCACACACAAGAAAAAATTTGCTAAACATAATTCAAAAATGATTGCAGCAATAGGGAACTGCCAGAAATTCAAGATGGATTCAGAAGAGGACATAGAATGAGGGATCTCATTGCTAAAGTCAGATGGATCTTGGCTGAAAGCAGAGAATAGAAGAAAGGTGTTTAACTGTGTTTTATTGACTATGCAATGGCATTTGGCTGCATGGATCATAACAAATTACAGATAACATTTCGAAGAATAGGAATTAGAGAGCACTTTGTGCTCATGCAGAACCTGTACATAAATTAAGAGGCAGTCATTTGAACAGAACAAGGGGATACAGTGTGGTTTAAAATCAAGAAAGGTGTGCTTCAAGACTATATCCTTCACCATACTTATTCATTCTGTATACTGGGCAAATAATCCAAGAATCTGGACTATATGAAGAAGAACACAGCATCAGGATAGGAGGAAGGCTCACTAACAACCTGCAATCTGCAGATGACATAATTTGCTTGCTGAAAGTAAAGGGGACTTGAAGCACTTGCTGATGAAGATCAAAGACTATAGCCTTCAGTTTGGATTACACCTCAACATAAGGAAAATAAAAATCTTCACAAGTGGACCAATAAGCAACATCATGACAAACAGAGAAAAGATTGAAGTTATCAAGGATTTCATTTTACTTGGATCCACAATCAACATCCATGGAAGCAGTAGTCAAGAAATAAAACAGCAGATTCCATGGAGCAAATCTCCTGAAAAAGACCTCTTTCAAAGGGTTAAAAAACAAAGATGTCACCTTGAGGACTGAGGTGCATCTGACCTAAGCCATGGGATTTTCAATTGCCTCATATACATGTGAAAGCTGAACAATGAATAAGAATACTGAAAAAGAATTGATGTTTTTGAATTGTGTTGGCAAAGAATATTGAGTATACCATGGACTGCCAGAAGAAGGAACAAATCTGTCTTGGAAGACGTACAGCCAGAATGGTTCTTAGAAGCGAGGATGATGAGACTTCCATATATGTTCTTCAGGCATGTTATCAAGAGAGACCGGTCCCTGGAGAAGGACATCATGCCCAGTAAATTAGAAAAAGGTTAGAGAAAAAGAGGAAGACCCTCAATGAGAAGAATTGACACAGTGACTGCAACAATGGGCTCAAATATAGCAACGGTTCTGAGGATGGTGCAGGACTGGGGGCAGGATTTTTTTTTCTGTTGTACATAGGGTCACTATGAATCATAACTGACTTGACGGCACCTAACAACAACAATGCACAGTTCATAGCCTTTCCTTTGGAATTTACTGTGTACATAAACCTTATGAATATTAATACAGAATGATTCAACTCCTTGACCATATTATTTTGGGCCAGTTGCGATATATGATATTGGGAAAACCAATATATAAAAAGAAAAAAAAATTCTTTTTTTTTTCTTTAAGGGCTAAATCAATCCAATCCTATTTTCAGATAATTTGTGCTTGGAACTCTGAACAATTTCAACAATTGAGTTACTTGCCCTGGGAAACTCAGTTCCAAGTTCAGTAGACCTAAGTCTTTATTGGGCTTCGTAGAGAGTTAAAAAATACCATAGTAAATATATAAATTTATCCTTTAACAAAACTGAATATAGCTTGATAGCAGAGACTGAAAGAAAAATTTGAGTCTACTGAATTATGATAAGGGCAAAATGTACAGAATGGAGAGAATCAAGAACTTAAATCCATATGTAACCTGAGAGTCCTACAGTTCAGGAAAGCTTGCAGAAAGAATGGAACAAATGCTCAGATAAAGACTCAGAAACAAAAAGAATCCCTGTCTGAAAATTTCCGGTGGGGTGGGGGGAGTTACTTAATAAAGCTGGTTACTATATAATTCCCCTATTTCTTTACAATAAATGCTGTTTTTACTTGAACCAGTTTGAGTGGGCTTGTATTGGCACGCCACGGATATTCTTTTGGTCCTGCTAATTCACATACGTGAAAGTATTTGTGATACTCACAGACTCTGAATAAAATTTTTTCCATGTCTTTTCTTCAGTTTTAATTACTTTACCTAAATAATTGTCTTTCCTACGTCTACTCATTGCCTAGCATGTTGTCATTGTTGCTGTTGGGTGCCGTTGAGTCTGTTCCGACTCATAGTGACCCTATGCACAACAGAACAGAACACCGTCTGATCCTGTGCTATTCTCACAATTGTGGCTGTGCTTGAGCCCATTGTTGCAGTCACTCTATCTGTCTCATTGAGGGTCTTCCTCTTTTTTGCTCACCCTTGCTTTACCAAGCATGATGATGTCCTTCTCCAGGGGCTGATCCCTTCTGACAACATGTCCAAAGTATGTGAGATGCAGTCTTGCCATCCTTGCTTCCAAGGGCCATTCTGATTGTACTTCTTCCAAGACAGGTTTGTTCATTCTTTTGGCAGTCCATGCTATATTCAATATTCTCCTCCAACACCACAAGATTGAAGAAGAATTGAAGCCTTTGAATTGTTTGCCTAGTAGAGGGTGCCTTTCACCTTTCGGCTGAACTCTCTCCCTCTCAGTAGTTGAACTGACTCAATTTCCATTTCCATCAAAAGGCTTCTGTTAACTCTCTGTGCTGTTATTGCAAACGTCTATTGCTCAGTATTACATTTTGTTGATTGTTGCCGTAAATGACTCAAACTCAACAACCAAAATGACCTGGTACCCTTTACCTTGGGTTTACTTCTGTTTATGTTAAAACAGCTAATTTACATACTTCTTTGTAAGAATATATTCTATTTTTTTTTTTTCCCAGAGCTATATGTCCACAAAAGACATATAGTCAAAGGAACAAATAGAGATCAGAGATTCAGCATGCGGATCCTTCATTTCACTTGCAAGGTATCATATATCAATAGTGGGGCTATCAGTCTCAGAATGGCAATCCCAAGGAGTCTCCTTACTAGAGGGCAGTAGCAGTTCCCAAAGCAAATTGCTCATGCTGAAGAATTTATTTTTTTACCCTTGAATGTTCAGAAACAAGGAGCCCTGGTGGTGCAATGATGAAGCACTCAACAGTTCAAACTCATCTGCTTCTCATTAGGACAAAGATGTGGCAGTCTGCTTCCTTAAAGATTTACAGCCTTGGGAATCCTATGGGGGCAGTTCTACTCTGTCCTAAATGGACACAATGAGTCAGAATCAACTTGAAGGCAATGGGTTTGGTTTGGGGTTTTAGTCCAGAAACAGCTGAATTCATATACAACTTACTAATGCCCCAAACATTCTAACTGAGGCCAATAGCATCAAACTATTGTAATTTCACAGTTTTTTTTTTTTCTCACATGTCTGTCTGATCTATTTTCTCTGGCCCTGAGACTACTTAGTCTTTGATCTCATCTTCTGATACCTACTACTGGGCTGCGCCTTACAGCTTTTAGACGCTTTCTGCTATTCTCCCTTTAGTTCCTCACATTTCTGTATTCTGAATATATCGCTTCTGATATTCAGCACTCGCTCCACCTGTTATAATCCCCTAACCTGTGCAACCTGCTCTGTCTTCCTAGTGTCTTCAATAAGAGAGGGACATCAAAGAGTGGTCAGCTTTCTTACAATAAAATCTTAGCTATTCCTTAACTTCTTCACCTGTAGCTATATCTGTTTATCTGCAGACAGCAAGACCATGTGACTATGAAAAACAGAGAATGGTAATGTTAAGCAGAATTTATGACAAATGAACCTTGTTCATGTACTGAACTTTGCCTGGAATCAAAAATACTGTTTGAACGGTATTAACAGATTATTAGCTGTCTCCACCTGAGGTAATTCTTCCAAACTGAAATAATATAGTATTAATAGATAGCATGCACTATATGCTTTACGTATTTTAACTCAGTCAATCTTCACAAAAACCCTAGGAATTAGATTATTATAAAGATTACATAGTTAGTAAATAACTAATGCATTAAGGGCTTATATAGGAGAATTTCAGATACCCCAAACTTATTTTGTTCACTGCAAGATGCTCCTAAAATAGAACAAGAGGACAACCTCTAAAAAATTCAGGTCCTGGGTCAGAAGATGAAAAGGTACACTTTGTATATTAATGGGGTCACAGTTCAGTGGATAGATGAAGTTCATTAACAACTGTCTCTTTTCCAGTTTGCAAAATGAACTGATGGGGTTCAACTGAAAAGGACTGACAGCGTTGTAGGCATACACACACCTCAGCTGCTGACTGGACGCTCATTGGAAAGGCCGATGTCATGGAATATTAAACTATTGCTCTCACCAAGGCGAATCATGAAGGCTAAGTTTAGAGGGCATACCTGTAGACAATGCTGGGGTATTTCAGAAGTTTGAAAAATTTCCCTAATGCTAATGTGACTTCATATTAGGGAAAAGATGTTAGCACTGGAGTGCTGAAACACAAATAAAAAAATCAAAACATGGGGCGAAGCAGAAGTATATGAAAGGAAATCTGAGGTCAAGGAGTATAAACCAAACCAAAACCCACTGCCATCTGGTCGATTCTGACTCATAGCAACACTATAGGGCAGAGTGCAATTGCCCCATAGAGTTTCTAAGGAGCGCCTGGTAGGTTCGAAACACTGACCTTTTGGTTAGCATCTAAAGTACTTAACCACTATGCCACCAGGGTTTCCTCAAAGAGTATAGGAACTCATAAAAAAGTGATGTTAGATTTTGAAGTAGTAAACAAATTGGTGAAAATAATATTAAAGTAGGAATTCTTTCAAAAAGCTAAGAATCATTTCTATAAAGAAATCTCTCAAGCCTTAAAGTTAAGGCCATTCTATAATTTAATAGCCTAGCACTGACACTTTTAAGAGTGAAAGGGGGAGCTATTCATAATTACACTAGACAAAAGGTACAGATTAGATTGTCCTTGGAAAACTGGGACATTCGATTACTTACAGGCATAGTTATATGAGCAATTTATGTCCAAATTCATACCAGAAGTGATACAGAAAGCTTGAAATAATTAAAACATACCTGGGCCAGAGGCCACAATGTCTGATATGCACCCCAGCTCAGTCTCTAGCTAGATATGCAAACACTGACAAATCACATAACTTTTCCAAGGGTTTCTTTTATTTCCTTTCCTTACCAGCCTAGGTTTTCCTGAGTTTAGAGATCTCCAGAGTTTCAAATGAGAAAATATTCTGAATGATAAACAAGACCACATAAACCTGCTAAAAAACCTGCTAGTTTGGGAAATTTTAAATGTAGGTGAGATTGAATGCTGCCTGCCTGGGGTGAATTCACGGCCACCAGAATAACTCCTCAGTCTTCCAAAAGAGCTCTCTGAGCCATTGTATATTAAAAATTAAGCTGCTTATTGAAATGTGTCTTGCAGAAGTCATACAAATGATTTTAGTTATATGTATGTTAGTATCAGAAGAAAGGCCTGGGAATTGATTTCTGAAAATTCAGCCATTGGAAACTCTGTGAACAGTTCTGTTCTGAAACACATGGACTCTCCATGAGTCAAAACTGACTTGATGTCAACTAACAACAACAACAACAAAGTGTATAGCTTGATCACTATTTTTAAAAGGAGATGAATTTTGATATCAAGATTTAAAGAAACATTAGAATAGAAGCCTGAGGTTTCTCCACAGACCAGTAAGGCATAAATATGGTAAGTGATAGAAGCTAAAGAAAAATTGTCCAAATACCAGTGTGGCTGGAAGTAGTTTTACATCAAGAGGAATTCAAACAGAGAAATAAAGTCTGTGTCTTCAGGACACCTGTGCAGTGTTTTGAAGAATGAAGCATTAATCAGCAAATTGTCTTGTCTACCTGGCTTGGAGTGACTGGTTTGACAGACAGATTCATCTGGCTGCTGGAGCTGACTGGTTGTTCTGGCACTGTGAAGAAGCAGCCTAACATCAATGATGTGGATGTGGCAGGAAGAATTGGAGTTGATTGATGGTATTCACAAAGTACAAGTCTTTCATAATTGAATTCTTGAAATATCAACTCTCAGAAGCTTCACTCAATGATCCCAGTCCTCAAGATCTCAGTGTTGGTTACGTTCCTGAAGCGGGGATTCTGAGGAAGGGTACTAAACATACAAAAGTGTCAAAAACAATTTGGAGGGGTCTTAAGTAATCTCTTACTAATATCAGTTAAAACACAGAAGTGTGTAAGTAATTCACCATTGTATAATTATATTTGATTGGCATTACCCCTTGTAAAAGATTGTTTTCTTTTATTCTTTCCTTTCTTAAGAGAGAGGAAGGACCGTGGTGTCCATAATCACAGCCCATGGGCATCCACAATTTTGTTACGATCAAGTGAGAGTGCTTTACATGGAGACATGTTGAGATCCTTCTCCCCAGGTGATGGGCACCTTTACTGCATGGTATAGCTTCTAACTTGACTTCATCATATTGTTTCCTATTTGCCTTCTCTGGATATAACCAGTTTTGCAACTGTATGATACAGTTCTCAATATGCTGGTCAGGCATAACATATAGCAGTGCAGCCCAGCCCTTCCACAACGTTGTTCATACACTGATAGAAAGTTAACCACACATTAGATATTTGGAAAAATTTATTACTATAATTATTAACTGATTTTTAAACTAGACCCTTTTGGTCAAATATTTTAAAATTTGCAGAAGTCACGTCATAAATTCTTACTGATAGAAATGTAAAGGTAAGGACCTAATCCAAGAAACAACTTATTATTTTAGTACAAGGCCTATCTTAAAATTTATAACTCATGAACTCTGACATAATCTGAATAAGTGGAACACTAGAACAAGGAAAGAAGTGTGTCATACATGACTCTGACCCAGGAAATAAGTGGTGCCTGACTGTGAGTGAAGGGCATGAGGTGACAAATTGCTTCCATTCAGAATTATGGGCATGTCTGCCACGTACACACACGGTACATTCCTCTCATCCTCTTCTTTGTTGGCAAGTGAACTAGTTAGTGCTTGCTATTGCAAATAACTAAGAACACAAAATATAAGATATAATGCAAAATAGGGAACAAAGAAAGGTGGAAGGTTAGAAAGCAAGCTGTATCAGTCCAATTCCCACTTCCTTGCCGCAAGATTGTTCTTTCTGGTGTTTTGCTTTCTTAACATAGATCAGCTCTCGCCTAAATCCTTCACAGTGCACTTAGAACTAAATAAAGCATTAATATGTTCATCTGTGAGAAATGTTCCCTTACTTTTACCTCTGGCAGTCATTTAACTGAATTTGATATGGAGAATACGTTGACATTGTAAAGGTTAATGATCCAATGATTAACAATACTCATTTTTCAGAAATGGCTTTAGTCATTGTTTCATAGAACAAGGGGAGCAACAATGTGAGCACTAGTCTTCAATGTTCAGGGGGGTGTCTTTCTTCTCATGCTAAATGCAGAGTATTATCATTATTCTCAAGCTAGTAAGAAGACTCACAAGTAGTGTGCACACAGGTTCCTGTTGTGTCTTCTTCCATAGCTGGGCACATGAGGGCTAAATAGAACAAGAAGGATTTCCCTGATATAGAGGCAGCCCAGCAGCAAATAATTGGAAGCATTCAACCAATTAGACAGAGTTGGGTATCAGGGGTGTGTGGTGACAGATGGCATGAGGAGCCCAGAGTCCAAATTGGCAAAATAAAATCCATCAGGAAGATATAGCAGGGCAAACCTAAGAGCTAAGAAGAAATGATATTTGGAATTCCTTATGGTAGGCAAGCCGTGCACTAGGGACAACTCCTGTCATTTACCAGTGCTGCAGACTAAAGATTGGGAATCAGGTACAGGAAACCATTTCCAGGAGTGAGGAGTTTGCCAAAAGCAAAGTGGAACTAGATGCTTGGTATCTTGTCAAAATTACAATTCAGTCATCAGGAGACACAGCAAGAAACAGGTGACCAAAAAAAGAGAGGCGGTGTAGTATAGAAAGTACACAGAACTTGAGAAAAATGCCAATGTTCAACATCTACCTAGGGCTTCTGATTGTTAACTCTGGAAAATGTAACACTACCGTGACTTTACATTTTTCCATCTGTTAAAAAAGGGGAAAATGATTAAAATAGCATGCCAACTTTTATAAAGATTTTAAATAAATAAGTAGAAAAAAACTGTAAAAATATGAATCCTAGACAAATGCTAAAGGACTTTAATTTTAAAAGAGGGAGAATACACCTTTAGGAAAGGCAGAGGTCTGGTTTACTCATACTGGAGTTTACTATAAAAGATAAGCATTATCGCTACCATTTATTGAGTGCCTCCTATTCGCCAGATTATCAGCTTTTTCTATATATCTCATTTAATATCCTCCCAAATCCCAACGTGTATCCTCACATTACAAATGCTGCAACCAAGGCAGAGAAGTGAAACAGTTTATTCAGGTGTCACAGCTACTAAGTGGTAGACGGTCTACTCAAAATCAAATTTTGATAAAAATTGCTCTCTTCAAAACGATGATTCAATAGTAATTTTGTACTTTTATGGTTCTTTCACCAGTGTTGATATTGTTGTTATCCTTGTCATAATCAGCAGCAATAGAGCAGCAGCATAGTCATCACCAACCTCATTCTTTCGTGTTACGCAGAATACCTATTTCCCGATTTAGTCCTTGTCCGTGAATCCTATTCCTAATAGTCATCCAAAAGATAATATTGCTCACCAAGAACCAAGACTATATCTAATGCTACCTGAGCAACCACATACTGCTTGAGAGACTCACTACACATTACAGTTTCCAGTCAAAAAAAAGATAATCTCTCTAGGTATCTCAAACAGAGATAATCTAATAGAAGGATTTTGTTACACAGGTGATGGGAAAGCTTAGAAGCCTCTCATGTGAGAATGAGGTTCCTCGAAGAAAAGCAACAACTGGAAGGACAATGGGACTAGATGGTTCTTCTGGAGCTAAGAATCTGAGGCCATGTAGCTGTAGAGTAAAACCAAGGCCAGTGCTGCCCAGTGGGAGCTGGAACCACAGACAGGTTAGGACAAACTCTCAAGCATTCCCAACGCAGCAGTGTAGCACCTATCATTATACAGCTGCTAGGTTGGCTTGCCACATTTCAATAGATTTGGCCACTAAGGAGTC